>NW_003804489.1:577578-822065 GCF_000255335.2 Galendromus occidentalis
ACGCTGATCAAGTGCAGATCCTACACCTGCAGGAAGGTGTCAATCCTGATGAAGTGCAAGTCATCGAGGGCATCGAGCACGGCGAGATTCTCGAAGAAGATCTCGATGAGGCTCAGCACATAGAAATTACGCAAGTGCCAATGAGCCAAATGACGACCCGCAGCGCCGGACAACGGCAACATGCTGTTACCGCGCTCGTGTTCCATGATTACGAGCGGAAAAGCGCAGAGGAGCTGAAGAATCCCATTGATCCCGAGTTCGTCGCCGCTTTCGAAGAAATGAAACAGCACATACTACTGATGGAGCACTCTATCCAAACAGAGGACGTCGTGAGTCTCAGCACGAATTTCGAAAATCTCAAGGTGAGGAAGATCTTTCTTTTCGGCCTGAGAAACGAGATTTGGCTCCCATGGCATTCGTCGAGCAATGACCAACCCCGTCTCTTTTCCAGAGTCTCGTGAACAGAACCCAGGTTTGATAGCGCAACGAGCGTCCGTTAAAAATAAGAACCATCTAGCTCCTAGCTTTGACTTCGAAAGGGAGATATGGGTGATCTTGCAAACATAGGTGTAACGCGGAGAACGAATTAGAAATATAGACTCCCGCGATCGGGCCGGAGGCGGCAAGAAGGGAAAGTGGAGCACGGTTCTATTTCTCATCATGAATACTTCTACGTACATAAAATAAACTCATGGCAATGCTTGTAAGCATGGATTTTCGATCAACAAGCTCCTCGTCGTTTTTGGCTAGACTCTCATCTTTTTAGTTAGCTTCTGTTTCGGGTCACTGATGCGTTCTTTGAACAGCGAAGCGTACCCCGCCGGCACGAATCCTCAAATCAACAGCTCTTCAGTCCCCATGTTGTTCTGCAGAAAAGCGCGGCGAACAAAAGGGGATTCGCTTGTCTCGGTGCGAATATCGCGTCGGTTCGAGATCTAGGCTCGTCGCTCGTCCGTATGCATCTGAGAGCATAATCATTATCCGACATGGCATAGTGTCGAAAGGGGATGTCGCATCGCTCGTCCCCCTCATGGAAGCATTGCGATATATCGATTGAGAGAATCGATGAGAGTTAAGACTCTGATATCCGACTTCTTCATCGAAATTCATTGCGTTACAATAATCATACAAAGAGGCACGCATTCAACAGTTTTATGTACAATTCGTGAGGATCTCCGGTCGATTCCGACTCAGGCATCTACATTCCGCGGCGGTCTCCTGAGATTTCGTTTCATGCCGTCGACAAGCCACGTTATTCCGTCTTGAATGCCCTCGCCATGAAGCGCGGAAGCACCGACAATGTTGAGCTCCCTGTTGCCAATATTGCATTCTCTGAACATGTGGCGGATTTCGGTCACCGTCGCAGATTCGGGTATGTCTTGTTTGTTGGCAATGATCAGAAGCGGAACTCCGAACAATGCGTCGTTGTCGATCATCTTTGCGAATGATTTACGTGACTCTTCTAAGCGGTCGCGGCTCGAAGAATCCACCACGTAGATGAGCCCGTGAGATTCGGCGTAGTATTTGTCCCATAGGGCTTGCAGAGATTCCTGACCGCCGAGATCCCAGAAATTTATTCGCACACCCTGCGTGTCGATCTTACCAATGTTCAGACCAACGGTCGTCGTCACCTTGTTTGGTCGTATGCCCGTGTAACCCTTGGTAAACTTTGTTTTCGTCTGTTCCAAGTAGGTGGTTTTTCCTGGAGGACGGAAAGTGACGATGTACAAATGTGTCCCGCGTAAAATCGGTAGGAGAATGGAGGAGGCATGCGACGATAATTCTATATCAGCTTGAGCTTTCCGCTCGCACTCGTTCACCAACCGGCATTGTCCAGGCCCAGGATCAGGACCGAGTACTCGTCTTTCTGTGTGAGATACTTCCAAAATCCGTAGGTCAACGTATACATTATCCCGAGAACATCCGAGGTGACAAACGATCTCGACGATTACTGCTACACAGTTATGATGAGATCAGGCCCCTTCTTCGGCTGGAATAGAATCAGTGGATTTGTGAGTCATGTTTTGGAAATTGCAGAACACAGTTCTCCTAATGCTCCGTGCACATCGCGTAAGCGGTAGATATTGAAGACCGAAAACCTTCCAGAGCGAGGAAAGATTCCCTCCAGCTTCGGAGCCCACGACATCCCCTCGTCTCTGAGAACCCGTCCTCACTCCAGCCACCTTCACTTTATCCCAAACTCCCGCTCCTCTGCTCGCAGTCTCCGGGTCTGCCTATCGAATAGCCCCACATGCTCCATGTCAGCTGATAGATGCCGTATCTGTCAAGGGGTCTACAGGGAAGCCGCTTCCGTAAAGAAATATCGGCGTCGATTTTCTGAAGACAGATGAGCGAGGAGCGGGTTGGGAACGAACTCAAAGGGGTAGTCGCCTCCCGCAATCAGCACTCACTTTCGATCCTCATGAAGACGGATGTGGATCAGATGTTCGATCGGGTCCAATACTCTCCGTGCAGCTGACTGAGAAATAATCAAGGAACGTGATGTTTCCGAATGATATGATGATTTTCATCTGCCTCGTCACTCGCTGTGGGGCTGTGCGCTCCTGAAGAGTTCGCGACGTGTGATCGGTAGCCTCGCCTCTATTGAACGACCGTCCGTATGCAGCATTCCATTGCAGGATCCTCATTACTATCCTAATGACCCGGATGAAAACCCTCTGATAAGTGCATTCATGTTATTCGTTGGCCAAGAGATCCGGCTGTCTATCGGCTCGGCCACGTGAAGCTCGCGCCAGGGAATTCCTGACATCGACCGATCCTCACTGTGAACCTGTAGCTCATCAGCTTCAATTCCGCTCCCTAAGGGGCGATAATTTTCTTCCTATCAAGACTTCCACCGCTCGCCACATCCCGCAAAGCAAGTTGGCAGGTGGCGGACATTGTTAGCCCGTTTCCTGATCTCAGAAATAGTGCTCACCGGAAGCCAGCTCTGTGATTCCGTAACTTCGATGGCAATATGATACCCGTCATGGAATAACACTTGCGTCGGGACAGGAAGGAATATTCAATACTTTATGGCGAACATGAGAACGCGCGAATCACATCTGAGATCGTCGGAGAAATATGCCTGGGATCCTCTAAAAAAAGTTCTGCTCACCGAACACACTGATCATTCTTTGACCAGGGGCTCGCTGCGGGTGAAATGTTGGGCTTCAACACAGAATATTCTGCTAAGCTCCACTCGTTCTCACCTCGGATGCCGAGAGGAGCAGGAGTCGATTCTCGATCCACCCTTGAATTCCGCGTGTCTCATGTACAGCCAACTATACAACTCATCCCTGACCAATTACCGAACGAGTTGAAATCCATCGTATCATTCCCCGACTGATATTGGGGGTCAACGCCCGTTCCTCCCTGATTGAGAGGAGAGAGCAGGTCGGGGAGAAGTCGCGGAAAATCTACTTTATTCGGTAGTCTAGATAATCTCCAGACACCTCGGAGATCTTGAGACGCACCCGAGCTCGAAAAACAGTTTCGCGAGGTTTGAACTTCGGCACGATTGATCAGGTCGATGCACTGAGCTGATGATGCCGATTGATGCCGACGAAGGGGTTGAGTGCCTCGCACGCCCAATCCTCCGGATGCAAAACGCTCGCCTCTTTGCGGCGCCGGACGGGAAGGATGCCGAGGCCTAAGGTTCGATCCTAGCTACCTGCAGATGAATACAGGTGTCGGCTATGATTCTCAAACCTCTCCGGGAGTATTCTCCCTCTAGATTCCTTTCTCGGGAGCAGTGTCCCCGCCGAGCTGAGTCAGCCGACGAACCCCCCGTGTACGGAACGTGACCGTCGAATCGGTTACAAGCGGAGCATCCACGGTCAGGAATCTTATTTTCATCTCCCAGTACCTTCACTCGACTCGATCCATTTGATGCTCAGAGAAAGGTTAGCTCTGCGGCCGGCATCACACAGACAGTCGGGGAAGTGGAGGTCGCACAGAACCGTCGTTGTGAAGGCCGCGCAAGGCTTCCCCCGGCTACAATCGATGGTTGTAGGCTCGTGTGGTGCTTGAGGAGTGCCAGTGCGAGCTTTGTTTCATAGTGCGACTGTCGGATCGGTTGTTCTAGTGCATGAAAATCATCAGCTATCCCAAGCTTCTCGAAAATCGGATCTATAGCCGCGTTTCTGAGCAGTGTATCATAACAGAAGTGCACTCCACCACAAGGGGAAGCACAGCAGTGTTTCTAATCATCCCGCTGGGCCAAACTTTCTCGAAGAAAGAAAAGCCGCGAGAAGACCACAAAAGCACAGCTTTTTGAAACCCCTTGTACCCCAGGCGAGACCCTGAAGAAGAGCAACCAATCATCCGGGGCGTTCGAGCGCCCACCGATGAAGAAGACTTGTTGGAATCAGGATCGGAACTGGAGCTGCTAAGCTTTCGCAAGCTCGATTTGACAGCTTTCCCTCCGAACTATGCGCGAACTCGCATCCGATAATAGAAATCGGCGTTTTTTTCCGGCCCGCTGTGAAGGAACCTGAATTTTTCAGCCTCATGCAATCATGCGATCGAATTCCACCGATATCTCAATCGAATTCAGTTTCTCGACTTTGAGGGTATCAAGGAGCTCGGAATACTGTCCGATACACCCTGCAGTAGATAGACTTCCCGACGGGTCTTTTCGAATCCCTTCATGGTTTTCTAGTATCTCGCGACGTCGCAACTGCTGTGGTGCCTTAGAATAGAATGTCGAGCGATTTTTCTCCCGAGATCCGTTCCCGTCTGCCCGATGCTTTCTCTAGGAGGGACTCTTATGCGCAGGATGGTTGAGTCTTCGCTGATTGCAAAGCGAGTTTTCGGCGGATATTGGCGTCGGATACACTCAGTGATTTTTTTGCTCTATCGTGAATCGTGAGCTCAGAGCTCCCGGGTGAGATCGTGTGACGAGATCCGGGAATTTCGAGGTGCATAGTGCCTTCATCTTTTGGCTCGATCTCTTCTGATCGCTGATCTGATCGTGCGTTTTTCTCCAAGATCGTCGCATTTGGTCCAACCTTGGATTACCATGAATGGATTAGACGGCTTGGAATCGCGTGGGAGATGTATTCCGAGTTCCCCTCTCAACTGAGTCGGTTTTCTTCGATTAGAACAATGTACCCCCCTCGTCTTCAGAGAATGACGGGACAGCGGCAGTATAGTTTCCCCGTCGCGAGCTGCTAACAGGGACCCATGCAACGAGATTCTTTCCCGCGATTCCATTGAGAAGTTGACGGGTCGGACTTTTGATAGGGATGAGGTTTAAGGAGGACGTTTCGCCGGAGTGACGGTACGTCGGTGTCGCCGAATCCTGGGACCGATAGGATAATGAAGGGAGGAATAGTGTTCCTGTACCCTTCACAGGAAACCACATTTTACTCGGAAAATTCATCCCATCAGAACGCAGCTCAGGAGTCCGGAGTCGAAAGGAGCCGTGGACATGGGAGGAACGGAGAGACGAGAGGGATGGAGAAATGGGAGGAATGGGCAGACAGGAGGAAAAGGGAGACAGGACGCACGGGGAAACAACAGGAATGGAAGGTGAGAGGAACGGGTGAACGAAAGAGGTCGGAGACGAGAGGAAGGGGACATGGGAGCAGCGGAGGGGCTCTAGGAGCGGAAACATCAGAGGAACAAGAGATGGGATTAGCGGGGGACTGGATAAGCGGGGGAACTGAAGGAGCGGGAACACAGGAGGAACAAGAGAGAGGAGAATTGGGGATGGGGGATCAGCGGGAACACGGGCAAAAACACGACATGGGAGAAACGGGGGGACGAGATCATTGCGAAGACGGGAGGGACAAGAGATGGGGGAACCGGGAGGCACGGGGGCACGGGAGGAACGGGAAGACGAGAGAAGCGGAAAACAAGAGTAACGGGGTGACGGAAGGAGCGGGGAAACTTGAGGGGCGGGAAGACAGGAGTAAAAAGAGATGGAGGAACGCGGGGACGAGAGGAACGGGGAGTGGGGAAATGGGGAATGAGTGGAGAAATGGGGTATGGGAGTGGGGAAATGGGGTATGGGAGCGGGGAAATAGGGTATGAGAGCGCGGAAACGGGGTATGGGAGCGGGGGAAAGGGGTATGGGACTAGGGGGGGTTGGTGGGCGGTATAAGCGCGAAAACGGAGGGACAGGGAGGACGGGGAGTCGGGAGGAACGGAGAGACGGCAGAAACGGGGAGATTTGTGGAACGAGGGGAGGGGGAGCAGGGAGACGGGTGAAGCAGGCTGACGGCAGGTACGGGGAGACGGGAGTCACGGGGGGGTGGGAGGAGTGAGGAGAGGGAAAGAAAGCGGAGAGGGGAGTTATATAGAGAGGAGGGGAGTAATGAGAGCATTGGACAGGCGACAGGGGGAAAAGAGAGATGTGAGGGAGCAGGGAATGGGAGGAAAAGAGCGTGGTAGTGATGGGGAAGGGAGAGAGCTAGGCAACGCGAGCGGGGGACGGATTCGTGGAACAGACGTAAGATGAGCCAAGACAACAGGGAAATCGTCGGAGACAGAAAAAACGGGGAGATCGAAGGAACACGGGAAGGAGAGCAGCTGGAAACCGGGAGAGATACGAACTCGGGAGGAGTAGAGGCGGCGGGAAACGAAAGAAACAAAGAAAAGGGAGTAGTGGGAGGACCGGCACTAGAACGAAAGTTGGAGATGGGAACTGCGGGATGGGGTAGGAAGGAGGAAAATGGAGATGGATGAATGAATGGCTCTCAGACGAGGCTCGAGGAGTATAAAATCTGATCTCATGACTCATGATGATAGTGATGTTTGCTCCCTGCAGAGTTTCAATCGAAAGAAGATTTGCGAGCTTTACTTCATAAACTCTTTATTCAAGCATCCGTCCTCAATGGCGAATTTTTTCACGGAAAGATTCTTCCTTTTCATGTACACGAAGTCTTCATCAGTAATTCATGCACCGTGAGATCGCCTTTAATAATTTCATTTCCGAAAAAGCGGGAAAAATTTGTAGATTTTGCGAGATAGAGTGACTTCCTAGTAATTTATGACCGGGTGGGAAAGAGCTGCGCTTTAAATTTGTTCCCCTCGAGAAAATTCCTAATCCCGAACTTCTCTTCGGCGTCCGTCAGCCATGTGTTCATCTAAATAATTGCTCCAGCGAACGGACGCATTACGAAAATACGATCTCAAGAAAAATAGATTCTGATGGATCTAATACAAAAGTATATGCATCTGCGGAAATTATCGGCGTTCCAGCTGCGACAGGACAATCGAATCTGCCTTATGCAGAACCTCACTGATTCGAGCCCCTAGGGCTCTAGGCTAACAAAGCTCCCAACAATTAGTACTCGAGTTCTGGTTGAGCTTGAGATTTGCTCAGGTGTTGTTGCACCGAACTTCGAGAGCGCGATCGATCTCGCTTGTGGTCGCACTCGGTGCGATATCGGTCGCGTTGCCATCGATCTCTTAAAGCGTGAATGCGAGCTTCTGAAGGTGCCCTCAATCGTTTCCGTTGTCACGTGAGGACGGTTCCGCATCTCCATCTCCGACTGTTCCCTCCGTTGACGCCGGATCCAAGACGTCAGACGGTTTTGCAGCATTGCGATCGCCGATGTACTATAAGACCCATCGATATGCCGCGTATTCTACGGGTTTCTACAGCACCTCCGATTTCTACCGTCCCTCACGGACATTCTAAGGAAAATCAACCTCGGATGCTTTTGGAATAAGCCTGACTGCACAGTATGCTGAGACCGTCGATCACACCCGAGATGTCCAGCTGCTCGGTCGGGTACATTGCACCAGAAAGTCCGAATAGAACCCGCCACGACAGAGGTCAGCCATCGAGTGTTTGTTCCCGGCGCTGCTACCGCGCTCGTTCATGCAGTCCAGCATGGCCTGCCACCGAATGGAGAGTGACGTCATGTAATGTTGAGAATCCAGGTCTTATCCACGCTTCTGTCGAACCCGACTTCTTATCGATAGGATCGTCGTCGTACAGAATACATTGTCTATCACTGCATGATCGATCACGCGACGAGTCCCCAATAAATTCACTGCGGACGACTCGGCTAATGATCTAAACGTCCGATTGCATGACATATATGCTGAGAATTGCCCATTGCCGCGCTACCATTCCAGAGAGCGCTCATCTAGCCAGACATCTGAAACGCGCACAACACTAGAAGCGTGTGCGATAACTTGTTCACTGCTGCTTGCAGCACACTACTAATGTTCAGCGGACCGCGTCCCGCAGCATGACAATCCTGAATGTGTGAAAAAAGATCAGCATCGTTCACGCATCGTTGGCCGCAGGATAGACAAGAATAGGGCGTGTCGCTGAGATGGTGCAGGAGATGTTTCCTCCAGTCCTCGGTGTCGTCGCTCAACGTCTCGAACGGACAGAACGGACACCGCCAGGAATTGTGCGGCGAAACCGCTCGACCGGTCTGTGCGGGGAAGCCCATCGTTGGGAAGGGCAGGAAATTTGGGAGAAACAGCGAGTTCGGGAAGGTTCCATTCGGCAACGGCATGGGCATTGGCACTGGCGCAGGGGTCGGAGTTGGGAATGGCGACGGATGGTTTGGGAGTGTCGAGGTGACCGGTTCAGCCGACAGTGGTCGGACAGGAATCGTGTCCGTGAGTTCGGGAAGCTCGCTGGGCGACTCGGGTGACTCCGGTGGCGGGTACACTGTTTCCGTGGGACCGTTTGGACTCGTGGATTCGAGGAACGAGTGAGAGGAGCCGGTTTCGTCTTGGGAACCGCCTTTGGATCGACGTCGGTCCAACATATCGGTGGAGATTTTGTGCCGCGTACGGAGATGGTGCAGGAATACGTTTTTCTGCCGATAGCTCCGATCGCATAGGCCACACCGGTACGATGGCGTTTGATTGTGGATCGCCTGTAAAGAGAAAATATGCAGTTTGTTAGTCGTTATCGCCGAACGAGCAGATTTTCGCCTCGGGTTCGCTATCGCGACGCCGTCCCCGCTCGGCTATCGACTACCTGTGTATGTGAGTACATATGTACATATGTGTGTTTGGTTTTGGGCGACTCTCGGGCCTTGGAATTCGGAACCAATGTAAACAACGGGTACAGGGGGAGTGCGGCCTACCGGTGGAATCCGAAGCCAGGGAAGGAAACGGTGTCTGGTTCTAGATGGAAAAGTTGAACCGAAACGCCAATCGGCCAGAAATGTGACGCCGAGCAGCTAGCCGCATGACCGAGGGGTGGTTGGGAATGTACAGCCTTTATCTCAGGTTACCGATCGGGTTCGAACCCCGAATTTCTATCTCTCTCTCTCTGTTCTCTCTCTCGCTGTCTTCGGGATGCATATCGTCACGCAACTCAGCTCACAAAGCGCAGAAGTCAGATGACGCTCTTTTGGAGCTTCTGGACCCTTCCCCTACGCGATAGCAGGGAACAGAGCGGCGATAGAAAAAGTTCACCAATATCGATCGGGTACTGTTTCCAAACGAAGGGGCTTCCTCGAGGACAAACCCGCCAGCCCCCTTTGCTTCGTCGCGACCGCGATCCAACCCGTGTCTGGATGGAACTGGAACTAGGCGACCCGGAGCACGATGGACGGCTTCGGGTTTTGACAAGAATCGCACGCAACGGCGACGAGTGACAATATTTCGTCCAGCGTTATCTTTATTTCCCGAGCCGATGCGGAATGTATGGCGAACGAGCCTCGATCGAGTCACGGGAAGAGCCTTTCGGCGTCTTCTGAGTATCAAACCCGGCTCGGTCAGACATAATTGACTACGCAGAGTCGGGATCCGCCCCATGTGAGGCTTCGATCATAAGCATGAGGAGCGCCGACTCGCGCTGTCGTGGAACGCCAGATGATCATCTCTTTCACCTATGCGTCCGGCTCGAATGTCGGGCGTGGATGGGAAGAGAAAAAGGATAGAATTGGACGCGAAAAGAGAAATTAGCTCGGACTTGGTCGAAAGTCGTCGTCATGCAATTCGAGCCCAGAGGATTCCCCTGGAAAATATTGACCACGCCACAAATCGACCCATTGGCCCACTTCGAGATCGAGAGTCATCCTCTGGGCTTCGGCAATGCCGCTCCTGCACCATGGTGTCCTGATTCGATTCTCCGATACGTTCGATGGGGAGGAATTCCATCGGCTCAGCCGTTAGAGCGAATTTGCGACGTCGGTGCCCAGCAAGAGACGGGGGTGTGGATGGTTGCGATGCATCTACGATAAGAGCTCTCGGTGCAGCAGATAGACCGTAGTCTGAGATTGAACTAGATGATCGAGACATGACAACGATAGACTTCCCTGCATTTGGAGGAGGTCTGCGTGCCGATCGGTTCGAGCGAAAACAGAAACGCACGAATGGGATCGGATTTCTGAGAGAGTTAACCGACAAAGAGCGCACCCTTTTAGCATCCAGTCGGAATCGGCGCAACTTATTTGGAGAGCATGCTCTTTCAGGAGAGGAAAAGAAGTTATTTCAAACAACCAAAGACAATAAAAGTGGTCATAACGTTACATGACCAACAGAGGGAAGGTCCAGATACCGCCACTGCTGCACGCGAGAGCCGTTGTAAAACCAAGAGCAGCGAGCGAGCATCTATCTATCGCGCCGACCGGTTGAGTACTCGATCTCTCGCGCACACGTTCGGCTCTTGTCAGTCAGTCCGTCCGTCCGTCACTCCGTCCACCACTCAGTCAGTCGGTCGGTCGATTGGTCGAGACCACTCTGAAGTCCGACCTAATGACAGCAGAGGGTGGATATTATGCCCTGGGAGCCCATGCTCGACAGTTCTTACGGAAGCGGCTCGAACGAAGGACGAGGCGAAAGACGGCCCGGAGCCCCGACGACCAGAGAGGAAGTCGAAAACCGCGGTGGCGGCTCTTGCGCAACACGTCGAGTAACCGTCAACCCCTGAGGGCTCGGCGGCACGCTACACTGCGCAACCGATCGAATCTGTTCATGCGTTGCTCCTTGAAGAACATCCGTGTCAACGGCCGTCTTCGGCGCGCGCGTTGCCCTGCCGCACGTTGAAGACGAAAAAGACCAACAAGAGAGGAAATGATTGTGCAACCTACCTTATGCCTCATCAAGGTTCCCTTCTGCCGAAAACTCCGTCCGCAGTGCTGACAGGTGTAGGGCTTCAGTCCTTGGTGGATGAGGAAATGCATTTCGAGCGAGAACTTTCTTGAAAACACTTTAAAACAAATTGGGCATTGCACGTCTTTGAGGGCGGGGTTCAGACGACCGTCGACCGCGGCCAGAGCCTGGCTCGCCTGCAGTGCATGGGTAGTCGGCGGCGGGGACGTATCGTTATCGCCTTCCTGGTCGCTGTCATCGTCGAGAGGAGGCGTTTTCACCACAGACAATTCACCACTATCCCGAAGAGCTTGCAGACTCTGGTTCCCGGACAAGATGTCCTCGGGTGGAAGCTTTGTGCTTAGGTTCATTTTGTCCAAGTGTCCACTAGATTCTAGGTGTCGCGTAACGTCGCGTATACCCTGGTGCGCGCACGACAACGTCTTCTTGCAGATGTCGCAGAAGAACACATACGAATCGCCGTTTGGCGAACGCAATATATACGGCCACTTGAGACTCCAATCGGATTTGAACGTCGATCTATAAGTCTGCTTAAGTTCAGATGTAGTAGTCGGTGTCGTCGACAGAGATGTGCAGTTGTTCCTACCGTCGTCTGACACGAACTGATCTACAAGCGGGTAGTCGACGGCATGGATCGGGCCGTGCTTCTGGGCGAGAGGATTCACCGCGCACGGCGGGGCGTGGGGCGGAGTTTCAGGTTTGCTATTTGCTGCCAGAGTAGGACGCGCTACTTGCTTATGTTGTCCCGAGCTGTCAGAAAGCAGAAGTTCGTGGTCGGACGACGTCGTCGACGACGACGAAGACGATGACGACAACCACCCTCTTCGGTTGTCAACGAGTCTACAACTGGTAGTACCCCCGTAGACCAACGGTGACGGCAATACGTTCGGAGATGACGGTGAGCAGCAATCACGAACTGCAGACGGTGTTTCCATCTGGAAGCAAAGCAGCTGTTTGAATCGGAATCTACTCGTTCCGGAATGTATTCACGCTATCCACTCCCCCTCGTCCCTGCAACGGGGGGTCGTCGATGGATGATGATGAGCTTATACATAGAATAAAAATTCCACGGCATTTCCTCCGGAATGATGATCGCTTCAGCAATCGCAATCCTTCCGGATGACAGATGGTCCAACGCAAAGGCGTCAATGGGATACGAGGCTCTCGATTCTAATCGAATAATTCTCGACGTAACTCGGAGCGGTGAATGTAACGTATGGCGTCTGACCTTAGGGCTTCGAGAACGTTCCTCGATTCACTGATCTCGACGCTGGGTGGACAAAAAAATGTCGGGTAGAGGTTGCCACCGGACGCTGGGCAGGAACTGCGCGCTGGTGGCAGCGGCGCTCATTGGATTCCAGTGGAAATCGACGCGCATGTGGAACGGAAAATATCGAACGATGCCTCAGGGCATAAGCACGACTTGCTATACGAAGCAGCAAGGCAGTGACAGCGTCAAATGAACGGACGCTCTGACACACTCGTTGGGTCGTTTCATCTCTCCATTCGGCCATATAGAGACCGAATCACTATATTTTCCTGTCGCTCCGTAATATTCGAAGCGCTCGGATATCTCATCTGCAGTTCAGAACGCCACGTTTTCTCTCGAGCGACCGTCTCTGCTGCAAGACACCGGAGCCTGATAGGAAAGTCGTGAGCGGAGACTCCATGTAAGTTTTGTAAGTTCCAAAACACATTCGTCGACTCGTAAATTCGCTTGGAACGCTCGAGCGGGACTCAGATGGGTTTAGTTAGAGGAAGAGCGGAGAGAGGGGCGACCGGATTAATGAATGAAGTTCGGCAGCTCTGCTCGGTCGGTACCGTGGCAACCGTATGGAAAGATTGCGGGGAACCGCTTGGAATTATTGAAGCCAAACAATCGATCGAGCGATATGGTTCATGTTCGTCCCGATCGAGCGTCTCAGTTTTACATGACCGTTTCCCGATGATTCATATCGGGGGGGCATCGTCAAGGGCCGACGTGCACGCGTTCTTTACGTATCCGAGGTTCCGTTCAGGTATGCGCGGGCACAGTGAGGTAAATTATGGTCCGTGGGTCGCTCTTTCGGACGGCGCTAGCTCGACCGACCGGTTAAGTCCGAGGGTATTCGAACTTTGTGGAGCTGTATCGCGTTTGCCGGATCTGTTCCAAGAAGATCGGAGCCAATACTGAACAGGCGGGGTGCCAGGTGGAAGAAGACAAGCGTCAGCAGCCACGGCAACAACAGCAGTAGAGGCGGCGGCGGCCGTAGTCTTGGCCCTAAGACAGTACCCATGTGCCCATCCCCTTCTGCCCTTCCGCCTCTCTGCCTACCTACCCAGCAACCCATCTACCCATCTTTCCCGACTCTGGCCTGGTAGGCAGCACGGCTCCTCCGACGGGGCACTAGGGGGCAGAAGAAAAACGGCGGGGGTTAAGAAACCCGTTCGTGGTTGCTGCTGCTGCTGCCGACCAAGAGAAGCGTCAACGAAAAGACGGCCGGAGAGCAACGGTGAACGACCCACGCTATGGCTCCCGCTGCCTGAACAACAGGCTTAAGACGAATGAACCCGGACGACAGAGAAAAAGGGAAGTATGCACGTATGGCCAGAAGCACGGGAGCAAGCGAGCGAGCCACTCATCCCCCACATCGAAAATTACACTCTACCTGGCAGGCAGGCTAGCTGGCTCGGTCGGTCGGTCGTCTGTCCGTGCGTCTTCCGTCCGTCGTTCAATCGTTCTTTTCGACCGACCGGCCAGTCAGTGTGTCGGTCAGTCGATCGGGGACGGCAGGCTATCTGTTGCTAGGCTCTTCTTCTGACGCTACTGCCGCCGCCGCCACCACCACCAACTTTGCTCCCGCTATTTCTTCTTCTCGTATACCTACGCACATACACTCAAGCACAAATGATGATGCCACGGTCACCGCTGCCCGACTCGTCGTCGAAAGGACGACGTTCTTGTTCTTCTTCCGCGCGGCGGACTGTCGCTCGTGCTCGGGCGGCTCCTACGTACGCCAGCCCCTCTGAACGTCGATCCCTCCGAACGTCGATCCCTCCGAACGTCGATCCCTCCAAAGTTCAATTCCTCGTAGCGAAATCGGGGAGTCTCACGGTCGTTGGGTTGCGCAACTCTTTTCAGCCAGACTACGTTCTGCTCGTTTTCTTTCTCCTCTGCTACGTTGGTTAGTTAAGTTGCTTCACCGGTGGCGGCGGCGGCGGCAGCAGTTAGGCGATCGGGTCGGCGATCCAAGGACAAGGGGGTGGAACTGGCCGAATCTATATGGACGACGGCGTCGACGATCGGGCCGGCCGGCCGGCGGAACGAACCACTGAAGACCGACAGCCTCGCCGAAGGTCTGCACAAGACTGTGATAATGTCGGCGACGACCGTGATCAGGAGGACGAGGCACTGAGATGGACCGACGTTAAAGTTGTGCGACGGCGAATGTCGACCTAACGGGTGCGCCTAATTCAGACACACAGTTCTACGTTCGGGCCGAGTGGCCTGTCGACGCTAAAACCGGAAGTTTCCTCTAGACCAGCACAGTCCGGCCTCTGCTCGACACGATCCGGACCATCGGGTTCTGGAAAAGCAGCTCCTGATCCGGTGAAGCCGTTCCGGTCGACGTCGGCCGGCGTATGACGCTCTCAATCGATGCGTTTCCGGTTTTTCTACGGAGTACTGCAACGCTCGAGAGCGACGAGATCGTGATCCATGGATTCGGAGCCTGCTGCCGCTGCTGTTCCGAGAGTACTTCACAACGACGGCAAAGGCCAGCCGGCAACGCCGCACAATCGAACCCGCTCACGACCGTATTACTCAGACTATGTTATCCTGTTTGCTTGCCAGCCCGTTTGACTAGGCGGCCGGGTAGAGTTCGATCACATCGAATGCTCGGGTCCGTGCGTGTGTCCGTCCTTTCAGTCGTTCGTCGTAGAACCGTGCGCGCCTGCTCGCTCGAGGGTATAAACGGGCACGACGCCCTGAGTCTAATAATTTCCTATATGCTCGCCTATTCGGGCGCGCATACGTAGATAGACACACTTGTCTCCCACCGAATCAAACGGCATTTACGATTAAGGGAGCATTGAACGAACGAAGCCACGACCAACGTCGAGAGCGAACGCTACCGAGTAGAACGCCCAGACTTTGGGTCGTTGACGTCACCGTGCAATTTATTAGAGAAATCGAGGGCAGCGACCGGCCTGAGTTTCCGTCGGAGTGGTTGCAATGTGGACGTGGAAAGTGTCCGCTGCAACCTTCGTATGCAGGTCCCGCATTCTTGAGAAACCAATTCTGCAAGTAGTATCGTCGACGCCGTCATCAAGGTACCGTTGTTGAACAAAATGCTCTCCGGACGACATTATTTGCATTCATCGACGGCTATGACGGTCAAGCGAGGACTCTCGAGTTTACTTTCGCCAAACGACCGACCGACCGACCGACCGCTCACTCGACTACTGCAGAAACGTTGAAGCAGTTCGGTGAATCGAGGGAATTTCATGAAGTTTGTTTTCAGTCGTCAGCTGAAGATGTCGTCCGTGCCCAGTCGGTTATCGATGTGATATCAGGTGCAGCGGGGTGACCGCCTGAGCGAGCGCTAGACCGTTCGTTCCTAAGACGCCGTCAAGCCCCTGCTTGCGTGCTCAACTCTTAAACTCTCTGCCCGGTCAGACTCCGAACTGCTGTAGGAATGCAAACAGAGACTCGAGGGGTCGCAGCTGACATTGCAGATGCGGTCAAAGGTGGATTTCAGGCAAAAAATACTCATGAATTCCTTCGTTTGCCCGGTACGCCTTCGCACCTGCGGTCAGATGACATCTAGGGGTTATTCGGCGAACATTCATCCACAGACTGTCGTGTTCTTAACTAACTCCGCTTTAGTCTTAAGCCGCACCAGAATCCTTAATCGGTGCTGCTGCGACCGCCTCCAGCGCCGAATCCTCCAACGCTGCGCGCTCGGAGCTCACGGTTCGGCGTTCGACCGCCGCCGGACGAGCGAGCCGACGACGACGACGGTACCGGAGCCGAAGACAGAAGTCAGCTGTTGCAGACTCGACTGTCGCTCGTCTTCGGCTGAATTCGTCCGTGCGTCGGCGTCCTCGTCGTTCCCGCTCGGAGCCGATGATGAACCAGGCAGCCATATGGCGTTGACCTCGTAAAGCCCTTTGTAAACAATACGCGTCGACGAAGATCCGCAAAGTCTTAGAGAGGACAAAGCATCGATGCACCGCAAATACTACAGAACGTTTCTCTCGCAAGATGTCCCACCGGACAGATGTGTAAACAGTACGATGTATGGCCGCTGCTCGCTTGCGTGTCAGTTCGCCCATTCGCTCGTTCTTTTGTGGACGACGAAAACCCATTTGGGCCACCTCCGAACATTCTCCACTGCTGAAACCCGACCGATGGGCCAACGCCAGCCACCGCCGTGGACCATATCCATCCCCCACCAGCCTGGCCGGAGCGCTGGAACTCCGGGCTTGGGTCGCGATTCGGATCGATCATTCCCGGAGCGATCGGATTTTTTCTCTATTCCTCCCAGGCGTTACACACCGTCGACTCCAGTGCATGATAAGACACGAACTCTGATTTATCGAAGAATAGAATTGTAAGTGAACTAGCGAAGCGACAGACGTATTCCCAACGTCGCCGTAGCAGCAACGTAGCCGCCGCCACCACCACCACCACCACGATAATATAATCGCTGGAGCGGCACTGAATTGGCGATAAAATAACGTAGAAATATGACTTCAGACTGTGACACGCTGTAGCCGCCGGCAGGCCTATTCATATTGCAGAAGGCCAATTCAGTTAGTTTCTGTCTCCATAACGAATAAGACGACAGCCACAGTCAGACGCTCGGCATTCGACTCAACCTCCCACTCGCTCACCCTAACGACCGAGCGCGCCGACCGACGTATCTGACACTAGAACATTGGGATCTAAGGTCGACACCAAGCGGCGTTCCTAAGTTTCTCGAGAGTTTCTCCGAGAGCAGACAATGCAGCACTTGTCTGACTCCTAACTCCGCATGACAGTGCCGCTGCAGTGTGCCTGCCCGAGGGGGTGACAGGCGGGCGGGCCGGTCGGTCGGCCAAGTCGTTATGCCTATGAAGACCCTCATCCCTCATTCCACCTCTTGCTTTCGGAGACACGCATAAGACGCTGCTTGCAGCGGCGATCGGCCGTCCACCACGTTCCGAGCAAGGTATGCAGGCCGATTCGGTCGCTGCGATCAGACGACGGCGGCGGCCGACGAGCATGTCCGAGAATCCGCTCGAAACCCTACAATTCTCTATCAACCCCAAGAACTCGTCGGAGCGGCGGTCAGGGGAATGAAGGTTAGCATGCCGAGCAGTCGGTCGGCGGCCGAACGACCGGAGGGCCGGGCGGCCGAACGACCGGAGGGCCGGCCGGCCGCGCGGTCGGTACGTCAACTGAGATCATTATTATTCAAAGAGATAAAGCTGCGTGCACGTTCACGGCCTGCTCGGTCAAAAATCAGAATAGAAGAGAAAAAAAAACCGAGAGAAAAACGGAACACTGACGGAGTGAGATGTGGGAGGAGTTCGACTCCCAGATGTTGAGTTATCTGTCATGGAAAACCTGAACGGAACCGTCAAAGGCTTCGGGGGCATCGTCCGTGTCCCGGATGCCTGTTCGACAGCTTGCCGCGACGGCGCCGCCGCCGCCGCCTCTAATCTGGAAGTAAAGAGTTTCTGCATCGCCGAGAATCGGCCTCTGAGGTGTTTGACCCCCAAAACAAAGACTGTTTTCAAGGCAGCCGAACCCGCGCGGGCAGTCAGTCAGTGTTCTTTTTTTTTTTCTAGATTCAGCCCAAGAGTAATCCAGGCTGGGACAGTTCGCTGCTATAAAGACGCTTGACGACCGCTTCCGAGAACACAACGGCGACGGCGGTGCTGCTGCAGCAGCTATATCGACGGCATTCAATATTTCATATATACACTCACAGTGAACAGCGGAAAAAAACAATTTATGTTGCCGACGACCTAAGCGCACTGTTTTCTTCGGGGGAGGGTCAAGTTGTCGAGTCTGCCTGCTCGCTGACTGACTGACTGACTTGCCTGCCTGCTTGCTTGCTTTCAGTGGAATCTTAGAGACAAGGAACCGAGGGACAAACGGAAAAACAGCGATCGAGCGGCGGAGGAAAAAAAGAGAAAATCATCCGAACTTCTTCAGAAGCGACATCACGCACTGTCTTTCTGCTTTCTCGGTGCGTATAGAGTTTCGGATTCGAGGTATCTCCACGAAGGAACTCCCCAAACAGCGTACCGAAGAGGACGACCGGCGCCGACAGTCCCCAAACTATTACCGGGTCGACTACTAGATATCTGAGCCACCAACCGACGGACGGACCGACCGACCGACTGACTGACTGACTGAGTGACTAAGTGTCGCCCGGTAGGTCGCTGGCTGCACCGATGGATCGGTTAGTAGTGGGAACATCGTTTCATACGTACGTCCCGGGCGGACGAAGTCGCTGCATGGCGTTAGATTGATGCAGGTATCCACGAAACGGGAAACTCCTTCGACGCCGCCGAGTCTCGCAAGGCAACGGGTTCGTCCATTGGGTTTCTGGGTCGTTATAACTACTGGTTCGGACTCCCGGAAACTCCGTTAGTGACCTAGCAGGCGAGCCAGCCTGCTAGCGGGTAGCGACTCAGCAAGCAGTCATTCGGAGACGTCTCGACTCTTGCTCACCGCTTATCGCTCGCTCGAGACGGTGCAACCAGCCAGCCAGTCAGTCAGTCAAAGGTAGTGGTGAGGTTGTTCCACTTATCGACAGTCATCCCGTTTCATTCTTGTGGGGTCGTTGTTATCTGCTGTGTAGCTTTTACAAAGTCATCCGTTGTTCTTCGAACGTGATGTCAGTACGTAGAAGGTGTCATTGTTCTCTTTGACTCTAAGAGCACTCTCGCAGTCTGCTCCGATGGGCCGCCGCGTCAAACTGCGCGCTCCGGCAGGCCCGAGCCGATTCGGTGTGCGCAAGTCCTGCGACCGGGGCGGAATTCTCATTCCGTCCCGGCCCACCGGGATCGGAGGTTTTCCGGAAAAATCATGCTTGGAAAAGTCGCCCCTCGGATCGAGCTCTAGAATTTCCGTCGATTCCGACCCGGTGCTGACTTTCCCGAGGTTCCGGTAGCCTCGGCACCGGCGCAGACGACGGTAGTTTCGAGGCGCCGCGTCGCAGCATGAACCGAAGTCTATAGGGTTTCAGTTCTCGGCACTAGGACTCGGGCTCTCGGCACGAGAAGTTCAAGCCCCTATGCAGTCGGCTTCGCGAAGACGTGACGCTACAGTAACAATAGGTCATCATGAGATTTTTTTTTCTTTTCAGAGCGAAGGCCGCCTTCACAGAAACACTTCATCAATTACCATCGGAGCCATAAGAGAAAGAATTGCGCATGTAGAAGTAGATGGATCGTAAGTCCGAAGCCTTTCGAATGTCATCTGTAGCACGTTCGTGCATCTGTCTCTCTTGGGCCGACGTCCTTGCGTCCGCTTGTGTCACACGAGCGAAAGCGGCGAGGAGGGGATCCGACATGAAAAGACCAACATCTTATTGGGATCATCGAGCTTAAGAAAGGCTTCGCCATAAGAACAACACGAGAAGATGAGGTCGGAGGATATGCCCTCAGAGGGGTATGGGATTTGAAAAGATCTTCGTCCGACAGAGGAATGTGCGACGATCGGTCGACCGACTTGCCGGCCGCTTGGCCGCGCGACTAGCGTCCAATGGACCAGGTTAGCTCTTATCTAAATGAAGCGGCTACAGTCATAAATCCAAGCTCGGCTAGAGGTAGGTGGCTGCTCGGGTGGTTCGGTCTCCAGGCCTACTTTGACCTCTTGCAATGCCTGGTAGGTAACCGAGATGAGCTGAGGAACTGTCTGCTCCGTTGAGCTAGTCGGTTTTTCGAATTCGAAGAAGACCACTTTCAGAGATTGAGCTGATTTCTCTGCTCCGTTCATTGCTGCGAAGCCTCGTTGTCTGCCTTCTCTTCCCTGAGTCCCAGAACTGCGACAAACCAGTAAGCTCCGCCCGCTGGTTTTCACTCCTCTGAGCGCTCTGCTTGGGAGACCTTTCGGGTCAATGGTGGTCCTCGTTGCATCGCCGAGCTCCTCGCGAGAGAAAGTAGTCCCGGAACGAGGGATCAGACATCGGTCACTTATCAGATACCCTTGATTGGAGCGTAATTATTCAAGACAGGTGTCAACAGGAGAATAATTGAGACCTTGGCCTGGGTCGATTCATATGCATGGTCATTGACGTCTCCATGCTCCGCTCACGAATCGAGTTCAAATGTTTCGGAAACTCTCCTTAGGGATCATATTTTCGATCATAGTCTGGAAGGGTGTCTGGACAAACGATTGATCGCCCGCCCGACCGACCGACGGATCGACTAGGTAACTGTTATCGCTGTCGGGGTTGGTTCCATTGCATCTGATCGTCGACCGGCAGCGGCAGAGCTATCGCTGCTTGAGCGTCTGAACAATTCGAGGCTCGTCTGGCGAGCGAGACGACCTTGGATTTGTTTTCGACGATTAAGTCCTAGAGACCAGCGGCTAGACTTAAGAGAGATGCGCAGGGAAACATTGGCAATGAAAATCGAGGAGACGATTCGTCAAATTGGGAATCCGTCAAATTAGCTTTCATAATTTGCCATCTGTCAGCGGGCAAATAACAACAACCTTTAGGACGCTCGGAGATGCTCGGCCCATCGAGCTCACCGAAGTTCCATTTCTCCATGAATTTTTGTTATTGGGCGGCTGACCCATTAGGGACATAATATTCAGGACACGAGGCGAGTTTGACGAGTTTTTTGGGATCAATTGTTCTGGGAGATTGCCGGGCGGAACTATATCTCTGGATAAGCGGCACCCATTCGGAGTCCCGGGATGTCAGGGAATCGGTGGTTTCCCGCACGAAAAAGAAAAACAGTCAGAAAGCCATGGGTCCGTCGATGCCGGTGAGGCGGACCGTTCGTCTTTTTCGAACCCTAGAACCTTCATGTAGGCGCGTCCAGCTTCTCAAGGAGTTATCATGGTTTCGTGGAGAGGCGATATTTCTCGGACTAATCATTCGAACGACATCCACTCCACAAGAAGCCGCGCAGTCCAAGAAATCAGGGGTGAGAGGGCCGAGATTAACTCCATCGATCGCTGCCGTTCGGCGTGAAAAAGAATCGAGAAATGCCCGTCGCTCGCGGCCGGCGAGAGACAGCGAGGAAAAGATGCTGCTGGACCGAGCTAGAAGAAGCGGGAATGCAACCACACGCAAGTCGTTCGGCTGAAAGGACGGCGGCGGCCAGCAGCCGTCGGACCGGTGCCACTGAGACTGTTATGGGGTTGGGGCTTCTTTTTTTTCTCTCCATCGGTGCTCTGAGACAACTGCTAACCAATCAGTTGGAAGAGTCTGGCGTATGGTCGCCTGCCAGCCTGCCTGCCTGCCGGTTAGCGATTCATGCAAGCGGCCAGCGAGATGAGCGCTTTGTCTCAGCGTGAACTCAAAAACTCAGATGACACCGCGCACTCGAGTGGCAGAGTGAGCGCTGGTCTCTCCTCAGAAATGGCGAGCGATCTGAAAGCAACGCCCCACTGACGTCGATGTTCGAAGAAATGCCTACGACGACCAAGGAGCCACCATTGGAACGTGTACCGGCAGCAGACACTGGTCCTACTATGTCAAAATGTGACAGCAGTCGTCTTCAGCCGAAAAGCTTCAGACTCTCGACCGCGTTGCATGCAGGCATAGATTTTCCATAGCCGCCGCCTCCTCATCCTCATATCGAAGGTCGCCATCGCGATCATCAACGACGACAGTGACTTAGAACTCGCTCGCTCTCTCAATCGCTCATTTAGTCGCTCAGTCGGTCGGTCCGTTCGTCCGTCCGTCGGTCAATCTGTCCGTCTGACCGTCAGTCTGTCAGTTTGTAGAACCGTCGACCGTCGCTCAGTCGTATGGGCCCCGATACGCTACGACTGGAGCACGTCACGTGACAAAAATTTCCTTCAACAAATTTACGGCACGTTCGGCACCTCCGTGTTACGCGAAGCAGAGTAAAACATGACCGCCCAAGGCTGACCGTGGAAAGCCGCTTCCGTGATCGTGAAAAAACATTGTGGATTTTCCTCAATGAAGACCTCGAATGACGTTTCGAACAACAACGACAGCCACGACGACGGCGACGGGAGCTAATGAAATACTTGCTGATGATTCCTCCCTAAGCGAGACTCCGAGCACGGCGACGGGACGTATCACCGTCACCCGTCACTCGTTCCATAACGCTCGAGTGGTCATTCATATTTTTCTTTCGCTTCGCAAGTCGAATTCTTCGCTCCTCAACATCCGCTCTCCGTGCATGATGAGGGAAAACCGACTCCAGTGACGTCAGCTCGGGAGTATACTGTTGTCGGCGCTGGTCAGTCTGACAGTTAGTCGGTAGAGCTCGCACAGAGCTCGACATCACACCGAGGCGTCGCATTAATTGGCGCAAGTTGGAGAATACCGAAATTTCGTCCAAAATACTCGTTGTTCAGGTTAATTATTAATGTTGTTATTAATTTTTTCCGGAACGTCCCGGATTTCGTCGATAAAGAATCGGATCGGTCCCAGAGAGCGAATGTACCCGGGGCTGATCAAGGCCGGGACCTGCATATATCCGCAACGTCACGGCTAAACAAGCGCTGGAGACTCGCAGTGCTTCTTAGATCGGCGTCGTCACTCCGCGCGGCATCACGTTTCGCACTCGAAACCCCAAGTCGACCACTCGACCAGCTCCCCGGTGACGGATCTGTTCACTTAGCCGTCGTCATACCGCAACGGCGAAGGGGCCGAGTGTTGCACTCGAACGGGAGCCCAATGAGTCGATGACGTCGCCTGTTTGCTGTTTAAAAAGCGAAAAATATTCCACTTCTCCATCGCTTATCTCCTCCTAAAAGGTGAGCAGTGGTGGTGGCAGCGTAACACTCTCACGATAGGACAAAACGTAATACGGACGCCGCTCGCCAGATTACTACATGACTCGGTCTTGAGGTTAAGGCCAAGGTCATTTTTTGGTACCGACAGGAACCTGTTCATGATTCTTTTCCCAGAGCACCGCGGATTAGTAATTCGATCTCCCTCGCGACTTGCCGAGCGGACGAACGAAAACGGACAGGAAGTTACGCACCAATGATGCGACCGTAAAATGGGTGAACCAGTGTTCATTGTACACATCCTGTCAGAATGCAGAAATGAGCTGCAGTGTTTTCTCTCGACTCGCTGCGGAAGGACGCCATTCAACGAGAGACAGACCAGCAATTTGGAAAATTCATTTTCTCTTTTTCTTTCATTTTCAGATATCCCGAACGGATCTGGTTCCCGCTTGCGGTGACGGTGAACTGACCGACGGATGGATTGATAGATGGATGGATGTACGTATGAACAAACGGACGCACAGATGGACGGACAGACGGACGGACGCACAAACGAGCGTGTGCGCGCGGAAGGGGAGGTTCAAGCTGCCAATCACGAGGCGAATTTCTTGGTTAGGTCGCAAATAATAACAAAATTACTGTACACTTTCAGATTGAGTCTTTCGCACAGAAACTGACAGCCTCACGGTCAGCTCAATACCAGAAATCTTTGCATTTTTGCACAGCTCCTAGCCGAAGGACTTGTGAATTCTCACAACTTGTGGGTTTTGTTCCTGGATTCCGCCCCGACGCTCTACAGCTCCTCGTAGAGCCACTTTATATACTCCAGCCGAAGATGATCTCTCGTCAATCGTGCACTTCCATCGACCATACGCCACTGGATACAGTTAATCCTCTCGCCTACGGCGGATGAATGAGCTTTTCGCGCAGATGGATCGTCACCGTCGGTCGCGGACGTAAATACAAACGGTCGTCATTGGAATGATTCTCGAACGTTGAATTCATTCCTCACAGCAACGACAAACGTTCTGCACGATCGCGTGCTTCAGCCACTTCGCGCACCTGAAGACTTTCTCAGTGCATTCGATTTATGAAGAGCAGAAGCAGAAGTGAAGCCGTCCTATCGACCCAACGAACACCGCAGCCACGGACGTACCCCTTTGCTTGCCACCTCCCCATAGAGGAATGGACCTGTCTACTGTTCCACGAGTCGTAAAACATGATCGCTGCTGCCGTCATCGTCGCAGAAGCAGAACAACAGAACGGAGCAAATCAACCGTGGACACAAAAGGCTTTGACGGCTTAATTTCTTCTCTGAATGACTCGTATGACATTTCCCCTGAAATGTTACGCAGTCTTTCCGATCGGATCGCCACAAAGCCCTCACATCGCAGCTCGGTCTCCAGCCGCTCTCCGCGACCGAATGAGCTTCATGGAGCAGCGTTTTTTCTTTTTTTTTCGAGGTCCTCCTGTGCTTCGATTCCGCTGACGGAGTCCGACGAGCTTCTACGGTTCGTCGTAATCGGGACAGATGATCTCAGCGGTTGCTTGTTTTCGTCAGACTGAGCGCTCCTGTGCACCGTGCATCTGCCCAATTGGCGTTTCGGGCCGCTATCGCGTGCAATGCGCGCTGTCGCACGTCCAACGATCGTCCAACGATGCATACGGTGCTGAGTGTTTTTTCAAGGCTCCGAGTAAGCCCGATCTAAAGCTCAGTGATCTGTGTAAACGCTACGAATGACAACTGTCGAGCCTTGTTTCCACAAACACTTCGATTGTCCGCGCGGACCCGTCGACAGCGGCGGTGACCGCGTTGTTGTCGTCGTCGTTGTCGTCTCATTCAGGGTCGACTCATGAGTGAGTTCTGATTGGCAGCACGCGGATATCGACGTTTCCCGATATTGAATTTCACGTTTTTCTCAGCGCCTCCAGAAGTCACACTTCCAGTTCGGGAGGACGACAAAAAACCGCTCCGGTCGGTAGCCACGCCGTACCCGAGCCCGGACGAAAAAGACACGAAAGCTTCAGCGAAACATAAATCGACGACGACGACGACGTCGCGGAGATGGTATCGCGCATGTCCGAGTAGGTTGTGGTGGCTTATTCGCTGAACATCGATAGGGGGTAGATTCTATCCATCGAACTCTGTGCGAACTTGAGAATTTTTGCAGTTCGTAGGAACGCTGGCTTCAGAGTACCATCCATCCGTCTCTGTTGCTATTTTTCGTCGGTTACGCCCGCTCTCGGCCTTTGCCGTAACGAATGAACGCTCTCGCGACACATTCGCAGCGGAGCCGTGAAATCGTGAACGAACATTGCTGCTGTTCACCGCGTTAGCCGAACGTCCACATTACGTGATCTCGTGCCAGATCGAACGCACGGAAATGAGTTTTCTTCATGTTCCGCGTTCCATTCCACTAAGGAATCGCTCTCGACCAGCCAGCCCGCTCCCCGAGGGAACTGCAATGACGCGAGAGCGGGCCATGACACAAAACGCAGCGCTAATGTGCACGTTTCGACTTCTGAAAAAGAAGTCACGGATATTCAGTAGAGGATGTTCACTTGCCAAACTGATGGTTTGCCAAAGCTCCGACGTCTTTCTTCTCCTAGCTGAATTTCTCGCGGAGCCCGTCGAAGGATTTCCGTTAACAGCTGTGGCGTTTCTGGCGCACATCGAGCCGCCAGCCGAGCAGTCAATCATCGATGTACGTACGTACACGATGACCGTAGGACCAATGCCCCTCGTTTCGATTCCTCAGGCTCGGGATCAATTATTATCGGAAGTGGGAACAGAGTTCGCCTGGTTTTGTCCAGTTACCTGCAGTCACTCACTCACTCAGTCGTCGCCGTCTCGATGCATTGAAGGGTTCTCGAGACTTCGCTCACGTGACGCGACCTTGACTCGTTATCCTCTTTGCAATGCTCAGGTTCTTCCTCGCGTAACGAGGCGGATATCCACTGGAACGTCACGTAAGACTTCCCATCGAAAACAAGCACTTCCCCTGATGCCCGGGAAAATAGGGAAATCGAATGAGAAAAATATCGAGACGAGGGACTTTCCGGCAGTGCACGCATCCGCCATCGGTCGGCGACTTTCGTCTTTGAGCTCGTGTACAGAAACGGAACCGGCACGAATTCCCCTGAAAACGAGCGGGGACTTCTATCCGCTTTGCTCTTTTTAGGGTTCGTAAAAAAAGGCGACAATTGATCCGAACGAGCGGCTCGATGAGAGTCAACATTGAAAGCTCATTGTAGTCGTCTTATCGTCGAGCGTGCCGGCGAAAGTTGACCAGAATATTCCAGAAAGCAAGTTGGTTCCGGTCGCGCAGGATCGACTTGTTTATGAGAATATTCCACTGCGCAGAGGAAGAAGAACCGAAACGAGCATCGTTAAGACGAATCGGCTTGACGTAAGCGGGATGATTTTTTTTGTGCATGGATACGCGCTCATTAAATGCCTCTCGGAACTTCATGCAACGGTAGTGGATGAAGTCACCCGGAGTGGTGGTCAGTGGTTCTGTCGTACATTATCGCGTGCGTCGGCCATGAGTCATCAAGTGCACACTTCCTCAGCGGTTTTCGGCGATCAGAAAATCTTCCCGGAATTCTTCCGCTTCGTCAATAATTAGGCCGTTCCAGATCGCTAGGGCAGAAGTCGAAAACGCTCAAGATCGGATCGACTTATCGGAAGTTGTCGAGGAGGATAAGGAACGTTAGAGCGCTCGTAGTCTCCCCTGCCGAGCGTTGCCATCACGACGCACGGCGAATACGTCGCTCGCCGTCGGAATGCAAATCCTAGGGAACCTGTTTTTTCGTTTTGAAGTTGCTAACAGCGAATCTACCGCTACAGTAGAGTCGCTCGCAAACAGACAGATAGCGGTGACGGCATCAGCTGAGCGCGAGCTGTTGTTGAGCCAATTTCTCTATCGCTATTCATTCTATCTGTTTTCGTCATGCTGCAATGCAACTGAAATCAAAGCTCGGGCTTTCCAGCCTAGATGAAGAGACCGGATGAAAGAGCCGCTCAGTCAGAGTACGAAAGCGCACAACATCCGCCGAGACAGGGAATTCCTGCGCCGAATCCGAGCGGAGCGGAAAAATAAGAAAGCGATCGGTAGATCACTGATGGAGAGAATCATTCCGATTTGTGAGCGTCCGTCCGTTTGTCATGAGAAGAGCGGCCGAGAGACTTCAGGCGAGCGGTAGACAGCTCGCAGACAGCGGTACATTGACCAACATAGCGCAACAAAGTCAAGGTCATGCTGTGTAGTGAGCCGCTCGGCACCATCGCGGCCACTGGGACCCTCCGTCAAGACGGGCTTCTTCCTTCTCCTCGGCTGGAGATGGGCGATCTGTTTTGATCGAGCTCATCGTCACCGACCGCTCTACCGACCATCATTGCAACTTTCAGATCGAGTAAAAAGCTCCGGGACTCGGAAGAATATTCAAACGATTTCTGCAAAATTCCTTCTTTTTTCTCTGTACTCGGAGCTCTCTCGCTGGGGATTGACAATTTGGATCAGGAAAGCTCGGAGCTCGGATTTCTGATCGATCCGAGGAGAGCTCCGAGCTGAGGGAGCAGCGGAACCACAAACGAAAGCGGAACCCAACACCGCGCCGCCGTACGCGGTTCGAACAGCCGGTAGCTGTTCGAGAGTTCGGGAAATACTGTCTTTGTGACGGACTGCTGTGGGTTCGGATTCCGGGATCGGATTCATGAAGCAGCGAAATCAGATGGCGATGTCAAGGCCACTTCTCCAGAATCTGTCTGGAAACAATAAGAAGCTGAGAAAAGTCCGCGCGCTCCTCCGCCGCCACAAAAGCATAGCAGTATATCCTTCAAGGCAGGTCGATCTGAGCGCCGACCTGACCTGAGCGCCGCTCTCTAACTGCTCCAGCTCCGGTGGTGGTGGTGGTTAGGGAACTCTAAGGCATAGTATTCCAAGAAGGGGTTCGATCCCTGGAGCGAGCGACTTGGAGTGCATGCCATCGTGCCTGAAAGCCGACCGGCTCGATCGCCCACTTTCGACTGACGGCGCTACACAACTGGGCCAAAAAGCAGCAGGAAAAGAAATACGATCTTCTAAACTACACCTAAAAGAGGACAGACCGCCTGAGAATGGAACGGGGGCTCGAGCTCGGAGCATGGAATGGAAACGCTGGGGTTTCGGGAGGTGAAGAGAAATGTTGGCTTGAACACGCTCAAATTAGCCAAAAAACAACGCGCATTCCCTCTCGTTCCTCTCACGCCGGGGCTATCGCGACAACTCCCAATGGGGGTTGGTGCTTCTTGAGAAAGATTTGGTCCCGCTTGTCATCCATGCGAACTGTTTGGGCAACGATTCGTTCAAAGTCGAGAGATCTCCGCGGATGGATCGGGTGGAGAGCGAGCAGCGGCGCGGTTTGACAACAATGCATAGCGAGAATCCCCGACAATTGAATGGAGCGTGAAGCACGAATGAGATTGTGAGCCATTCGAGAACACGCTCTTTAACGGCGTCCAAAGACGGATTCGCTGACCGACCGACCGACCGATTGATCGACCGGCTGACCGACCGGCCCAATGTTTGACAGTGGAACGGACGGACGGACGGACCGACCGACCGAGAGACGGACGAGCGAGCCGACGAGCGCGGACGGTCTATTCTGAGCCGTCTATGCACCTTTGGACGACACTCGCTGCTTGGCAATGACTGAAGCCGATCAAAACAACTTTCCAGACAGACGCCTTGCCCAGTCGCCAACGTGTTTCGCGGCTGTGTACGTGTAAATCATGTTTTCTCGGTAGAAATTTCCTTCGCCTTTCCTGTCGGCGAGGCAGCAAGAAGCTTTCGATCAAGTTTCTCGCTTGGTTGGATCGCTTGAGCTCGACCATTCAGACCCTAAATGAATTTTCTTCCTCCGCATTCATGAGTAGCACCGTTTGATCCCAGTTCGTACCGCGGATCGATCGACGTTCTCTCGATAAAATCCTGCCATCAAAGAATGGGAGCGATAGGTACGCATCTCTCATCTTTAAGGACCAGGACGAGGAAGAATCTTGACGCGGGATAGAAGGAAGACATCGGAGATGCGAGGGAGACCTTCAAGCCAAAACCACGCGAAGTCTCGCTCAGGGGGGCCCGGGCGACTTCCGTGATTTCCGCGGAAAGTCTCAGACTCCATGAAGTCCACTCGGATCTTGTATTCGCTGAGCAATGGAATGCTTAATTCCACGGATGTCTGCATGGAATAATATCATCCGGATGGCATGGTCTTTTTTTCCACAGCGACCCGCATCAATTCCTCAGTGGAATCGTTAAATTCGATGAGACGGAGTTCACGTGTCCTAAAGAACCGATCGCGAGAGCTGAGAACGCGAGATGTTGTCCAGTACAGGATCAGCCCAGGAATCGAGAGGTCTCTAATTATTATTGCTTTTGTTCGGAACATTCTCCCGGCCCACCCTAGGAGCACGGCACTTCCCAATCGACTTCTATCCGACCCAACAATTCATGAACTCTAGCGCTGCGGCCGACGTGAATCCGATCTCCGGCGCCTTGATCGATATTCGTCTCTAAATAAAAAGAGTCGAGTTGCATTCCTCGGTCCGATGGAAATACGATCATCCAGCCGGATTGACTCGACTATAGAGGAAAAAGATTTTCGCTTTGCGCGCGAGGGTCCGTGGGCCTGTTTTGCCAGAACTCTGAGCGTTGCTAGGAGCTAGTAGTGGCAGCAAAAGCCGTAAAGAAATTGGTCGTGCATACGGCGCCATAAATCTTTGTGATTGCTACCTTGGCAGTGTCTTGCTCTCGGAGCGAGGTATTTAATGCTGTTACTGGTTAAGCAACAACAACTGCTGCTGCTGCCGCCGCCGCTGCATCGTTCTTCCTTTCTGTGCGTCGTCGTGGCCGTGATCGTCGTCAGTTGTTCTTCCTGGTGTTGCTGATGGTGAAGACGACGCACCCGGCCGATTCCGAGAACACGGAGGCCCCTGATACAGGCGGTCATATAGAGAATTTATGCCCTAGCCCGTTTTTGCCGGCTTCCTTGCCGGCCGGCGGGCGGAACGACCGAGAATCGAGTGACCGACAGACCCAAAGGCTATCCGATCAACTTCGATTTGGAGATTCGCAGGAACAATTACGCAAAACCGAACGGTCGCGAAAAGAAGATCTTTCGCGCGCCATTGTTCTGACAAGACCATTCTCCCGGCGGCGGTACCTCTTCCGAGTCCTCTTCTAGCTTTAGCTTTAATCGTAGGTAGCAACAGTTCCGTAAGTCTCACCTACGATACAGTGCAGCTGTCTGTTCTGTCGAGGTAGCTTGACGTAGGCTGCCAGGGAATACTGTGCACGAAGCGCTCTGAACTCTGTCAACCGTTCGTCAACAGAAGCTTGTTTGTTCCGTTTGATGACGGCAGTCTTGTCCGACCAGACTCGGCTTTCTCAATCAGCTCAGCGTAAGCGATCCCGTCCAGCTTCGACCGTCTGATTTTCCACAGTTTGCCTGAAGTGTGCGTGCTACGCAGACACTGCTGTTCTGAAGCAGCTCTCAAAATATCGCCTGCCAGTGTCGACTCGATGCGGCCGCCACCTCGATAACAACAAGCTGTCGTTCTCAAAGCCGAGAGCTTTGCAAACCTGCTGAAACCCGTCGTCGCAGGCAGCACATCGCGGACGCGACCCATCAAGAACGCAATTATCGACAAATTGTCCGCAGAGACCGAAATGCAGCTTGCGACGCACGTTGAGACAAGCAGTCAAAGCTGAACGTCGATTGATCTCCTAATGAAGACGGTTCATCGAGTCGCAGGAACACTCAGGTGATGACTCGAAATTCCGCCTCGTTTGGGACTCATCAGCTGGCAGCAGAATGGTCAGAAATTCCCGGAGCTTACCCCAGTTGAACTTTCTTCCTCTTTTCCCGGGAGTTGCTCGAACGGATCGAGGATTGACGAAGCGAAGGGGGAAACCGACAGGAATCGGTACGGAACGTTTGAAAAGGGACTTCACGGAAGGAACGAGCGGTCCGGCGAGAGGAATCTCCTCGTTTCGTCCGAAAGAAATTCGTTTAGCCGACGCTTGTTACGTAAGGCAAACCCGTGATGGATTTCGTAATACTCGAGCGATACGTTCTCAGTATCACAACAGAAAACAACAACTGCCACGGCGGCGACGAGGAGGGCTGCGTCAACAGCACCGAATTTAAGGAAAGCGGCAAAGTTCGTCTTAATCTAGTAGCTCCAAGACGGCGACGGCATCAGCGAGCGTTGGCAGGATCAACACACTTACTCACTCAGTCCCTTCGGCCGTTGGTTCATTTATCGATGCGCCCGCCCGTCCGTCCATCCATCCGTTCGTCACTCGGTCAGTACATTACCAACCGGGAACAATCGGATCGGTAGACGAAGATCGTTGATTTTAACGAGAACAAAACACTCTTGCTAACTCGCTTCTGCGAACTTCGTCCGCAATACGTTCGGCTCTCTTCCTTGTTCCCTTCACCGTAAGGCGGGTTCTCAACAAGTTCTCAAAAGTACAACAATAAAAATGACAACAGAACTACCAGAAGCAATGATTGCACCAGCGACGGCGATTTTCGCCCGAAAACGCTGATGAGAAAGACGGTCCCGATATTATTTAGCTTTCGGTTTCCCTGCTCTGCGAATTAGAAACGATCGAGTCGGAGAACATGGCCACACACCTTGAGGATGAATTCTTTAGCTTTCTTCATCGAGGATCTATTCGGTGGAGCTGCGTTGCGATATCCTGAGGGTGAACTTAGTTCATGTTCCAGAAGTACTTTGCCGAGAGATCCGACCTGATAATTTAGTCGAGCACCGATCGAAGTCACTTATTAGTCAAATCCAGAGATAATTCAAGGATCGGCTGAATCGAGGAGCGGTTCTGAAGGACTGCTCTTCCTCTTACGAGTCACAGAAGCGTTTTTCGTGCTTTCCGTCTTCCGTTGACCGCCGACGGAGGATGTTCGAGCAGTGTCGCGTATCACCAGAGCAGAGGAAACACCGGGCGAAGATCGGGGGCGTTTATGCCGAGCTGCGATTCCGCGCGCGTGGATCGCTCTGAGATCACTCCGGTCCAGACAACTGCACTGCCTCGGTCACTTGACTCCGTCCACGACGGAAAGTCGGATTAGCAGTGTTGCGCGTCAACTTTCAGAGAGACCACGACGAAGTACCCTCGGCTGCCGCCGTTTCCAGTCTGTAAACAGAGTCGCTAGGCAGTCCGTCTGCCCTCGAGTCAGCGTGCTGCTGCTGCTAGTCAGCCTGCTTTGCTGGTCAGTGCGCGAGCCGGCCGGTCACTCGCTCGGGCATCGTCTCTCCGGTTGGTCAGTGGTAGAGGAGCGGCGGCGACGTCAGCGACTACTCAGACAGTCGGTGAGGCAGCGACGGCAGAGAGACTGACTGACTGTCAGAGTCGGGCATGTGGCGAGTCCGACTGGCCGCTCAGCTGTTGCGCCGAGTGAGCTTCTTCTTCTCTAGTAACAGTGTCAATGAAATGGAGACCCGGACCAGAAGGGAGCCGATGCGGCTGTTGTTGTTGACGGCGGACGCGACAGCAGCGGTAAGCAGTGCGCGGCTCTCCTCCTCCACGAAAAGAGAGATAGAAAGGATGTTGCCGTCGCGTCATCACCGAGGCTCTCGCGTCAGGAGTCGGACTGGACCGAGCGCAGCTTGGGAATTGGATGCTCATCCACTTCTGCCAACCCAAATTCATGTTTTTGGGCCTGCGAGCTACCTAATCCACCCAATTCCTTTTGTCGGTCTGACGGCTGCCAATGGACAATTATTATGAGCCTTAGAACAAACATTTCTGTCTAGACTGACGTTGAAATCAACAACGACCACGAGAGCGACGCTCCATTGCTTTTTGTCAAGGTCTATCGCGGGACGGATGGATGACCGATTGCCGACCAGCTGACTCCCTGACCGACTCAAGGAGCGCGAGCTCGTCGGCTCCTGTTGACGCTGAATTTTCAGCTGATAGACCGTTGAGTACCTAATTTGGGAGTTTCGAATTCCTGAGGATTCGTCGCGAGACCGATAAGATGTGATAGAGACCTCGAGAAGATAAGCGCAGCTCCGTCCTCCGAGATGGGTTTTCTGCGTTGTTTTTGATCTTCGGTTTTTTTTCTGGTGGGATTTCCTGGAGCGGTGTTGATAGCACCGTCTCGTTCCGGTCTAGACGGATCCCTGCGTCGTCCGACTACCCTGGAGGACGGTTCCTGTTTGCGACACGTACTGGGAGAAATTCACGGTTCCGTCACCGCTTCCTGATGGAAAACGGAGAAACACGCGCGAACAGATGGCAATGCCGAGGATAATTATTACTGATGCAACCTCCGACGTTTCCAGAATCGAGGGGAGAATCTCTGCGGAGAAACTTCAAGCTTCGCCCGCGGGAGGATCGTCGAGGATCACTGATCGACGGTGATCGAATCCCGGGTGGTCGAGAATATTTTGTTTCACCTCGATGTCCCAGCTTACCGTCAAAACTTTGGTTTTCCACCCGGTCCAGCATCCGTCGGAGAATGATGCTCGAAACTGATGCTTAAGAATCATCTTCGACAAACACCCGAGCGTCGCGCAGAGCCCCGCAAGCGTAATCTTCCGGGTCATCCGCTTCGGTGTATCTGCGCGATCGGAACAGAGAAACGCTGCATAAGAACTGAAGGAGAGACTTCTCCTCAATATGAATTGACTCGATCGAGCACCCCGGACGTGCGTTCGCGGAATTCTATCCTCCGCCAAGATATGCTAGGGCTTCGGAAATCTGGCACTGGAACTGCTCTGAAAAGCCCCGCCATTCGTTCGCCCGCCCGTCTGACCGCTCGCCCGTATATCCATCCGAAAGATGTAACCGATGCAGCTTGTTCTCATTGTACATTCCATGCGATGAACAAAAAGTCAAGTGCTAGAAAAAATGCCAGTCCGAGCAACTGCTGGAAGCATGGTCCATTCGATGACGCGGAAGCTCCTCCACATCCACAGCATTCCCTCGATCCGTAGAGGACCGACCGTGTCGAAACGTGGGAAAAGTTTTTCCGAGTTTTTTTCTTAGGGGCGAATTCGCAAGGCTCTCTGCCTGTCACCCGTCGCGAATTCATGTGCTCCGAACGAGACTGGAGTTTCTACGGAATCTCTTGAGCATGCGGGACCGGAGTCCCGACCCAGCTGACCAGAGTCTTCGAGAATAATTATTTATTCTTGGATTGTACCGAGCATCCGATAGAATTCTGTTCAGCGATGACAATATTTGGAATATTCTCTATCACCAAAAGTTCGAGCGGCATCTTCGGAGTCGCTCGGCGTAAGGAATCAGTCTCCGACGTATACATGTGTATAAGCACGTACTTGCGGCCTAATCTCCCCGTCATAGTATCTAGGGAAGTAGCTGTTTTCAGCGATCGGTGCAGCGCGTTGCACCTTGCCAACTCTCTACGTACAAGCAAATCATGGTGACCTTGGCTGAGAAGCGCTCCCGGCCCGGAAACCAATTCAAGCGCGGGGAATGAATACCATATGGATTGTAGAACCCATCATCCGATAAGGAGCTCCCCGATAATGAGCGGTGTCGTATTGACGGAAATAAGATCACTGATTCTCTATCTGTATCCTCCACAACGATCTAATCGATTCTCGGGGAGGGATCTTATCGCTTATCCGGAGCCAGAGTTTTGAAGTCTCCGCAAAGCCTGGATTCGAGACGCTGCTGATGAGGGAGTACGCGTCGTCGACGATTTCAGAGTTCACATCTTCCCCGGAGAATTCCGAGTCGTGTGGAGCCGGTCGATACCGGAGGAGGTGAACGTTTGTCTAGAGCTCTGAAGTGGCTGACTCTGCGAGAGTCTGACCGCGCCGAGCGGGAGACCGAGAACGGGAGACATAAACGGACCTGACGTAAGAACCTAATACCGAGAGGTCAGGGGGATACAGTGATCGGCCGGTTAGGAATCCTCTCAGCGATCGCTGGATTCACATGGCGGACGCTTCCTTGATGAATCGCTCGTCTTTCCGATCCTCTGCATGCGGCAGACTCTATGCCCGATGCGGAAGTATCATCCGCTGAACGCAGAACGAGATCCGGGATCTGCACTCGGAAAACTCGGAAACGTCCCTCCTAGAACGATGATAATGGCCGGCCGCATTGAGCCACCCAGAACTTGGGATTAGCGAAACAGTAATCGTGAGCCGTCGCTCCAGCACGTACTCGTTCGGAAGACGTTAGCATCCAAAAGTGGCGGATCCTTGACTATTTCCAGACGGACCACGTCGGTTCCAAGTTTCCGAATTCTACTTGTTCTTTTCCCACCGTTCCGAATAACAGAAATGAACCATAGAAATTGAAGCAAGATCTGATTGGCGAGCTTCCAGCTCCCACAACCCCATCGGAAACAGTTTTCTCGCTTCACGGGACAGTCCGATCCGTCTGGATGTTAGCATTGTCGACGACTAGCCACCGCGAGAACAGATCACGATCTCGTGAACTGGAAACGGCGCGGCGGCCGAGCCAGGAGGATCTACGAGTTGCCCAACCAGCGCTACAAGTTCGCAGCTCTCAACGGTCCCTCGCTGACCCGAGTGAGTTCTCGGCGTGGAGTCGATCGCGGAGATGGCCGTCCGAAATTCTTGATAGTTACTGGCACACAAACGAACATGCGAGAATGAGCACAGCACGACCTTGGCGGATTCTGTTCAATCAAAACAGAATATGCTCCGAGCGACGGCGGCGTCAAGACGTCCAAGCGCAGCACTAGGTTCAAGTGCAGCTTCGGCTCAACAGTGCCGGGGCGACAGCCGGATCAACGCTCTTTAGTGAATCCTCAAGATGTTGGCGAGCTCGCTCTCACGTGAGAGAAGCTCTGTGCGCGCGGAGCGGGGTACGCCGCCTTTTCCCGCTGCCTATTTTCTCGAGATGGCACGAGACGATGCTGGGCGAACGTGCTCTGAGGTCAGGGGACGTGAACAGTCCTTGAAAACGAAGAGCTGACCGTGCAGAAAGTCTTTGTCCGAAACAAGAGATTTGCTTCTCTGAACGTTCGTCGTCTCTCCGTCGCCATAATACTAAGTTGCTCTTTCGGAGCAGGGTGGCCTGCATTTCTGATGACCGACAAATTTTTGGATAGCTCTCTTGTTTCTGAAAAGACTCGCTCACTTTTGCCCACTCGCTGGCTTCCCGGTTCCTCGGTACGGTCCTTCAACTGGTTTGTCAGTTGTTTGGCACGACTTCAGACGGCATTCTTTGAACGTAAGATCATCGTCGTTGTTTCCATTAACGTGATTGTCATCTGAGACGCACAACATTGTTGGAACGAATGCGGAGCGAACATTTACGATTGGGGATATCGACCGGAGATCGACCGAAAATCCGTCATGAACTTGTCGCTCCAATCAGAAAAAGCTCAGAACTTCTCTCTCCGCCGGACACAAGTGAATTATCTCGCGGATCGCGACATTCTTAAATTCAAGGTCGAATCCCTGTGGGGTCCCAGTCGCTCGATACACATAACCGCGTCATATTCACATCACAAGTATGAGAGCGAGAAAATGGGCGGCAGTCTGCGTTTTTCTGCAGAGCCGGAAGCCCAGCCCGAATCCTTTGATATCTTCCACTCACAGATGGGAATCCATCTCGGTTCCATCTCTTGCGGGTACGACATCGTGATCAGGCGCACCGCCATCGGCACTGTCTCGAGACAGCGGAGCGATGCAGTGTGGGCGCTTCCGACTGAATCACGCTCGGTGAGCAATGCCCCTTCCTCGAAGCATCTCGTGAGTGACTTCATTCATTGCGAGCGCGCTGATTCATTCATCTGTTGATGAACGACAAGACGAGGAAGAAATAAGACTACCGTGAACGATTTTTCTGGTTGTCGTCGTGGATTTCCTCCGTCTGGCCACTTTCCTTTCCAGACGTGAGCGACGACTCAACCTCACAAATATGAGCCGCCGTCAAAGCAGAACTTACGGACGTTCTCTTAACAGGAAACAACAATGTTGTTTCTCTCCGGTGAAGAACGCTCCTCGTTCCACAGAATCACACACAGCAAACATCGGGTTTGTCCCAGCTGGCTACGTTCTGCGTCAACTTCGGTACCGGCTCGAAAATTATCAAAGGAGACGTAGACGACCTTGTATTCTGTTCTCGTTCCCTAAATTATCGTGATCCACTCTTGTCTCCGGCGCCGACTGTATTAATAGAGGAATCGCATCCTCCGCCCGAAAGCTCCATGAGAGTCGAGGCGTTCAGTCGGCAGTGGTGGATTTCACCTCCCGTTCACTGCATTTCTCTCTGCCCGAATCTATGCCGTACAGTGAATGTGAGGGGCATCTAACGTTTTCCTGATTTGAAAATTTGCCCTCCTAACCACCTGTAGGCTCACTGTATTTTTCTCCGCTGTATATCAAATGATCGGTGGTGATCGCTCGGCTCGAGGCTCGAGAGGGTACGTGTCTCCCCTCGTTTCTGTGGATTCTACTTCCTGACTGAGCTCGCATCCGTTTTGTAGACCCTGCTTCTCTGTCTCTGCCTACCCGCCCGCCGGCCTATCCCATCCGGGGGGGGGGGTTGGTTTAGATCGCTCAGAATTCTAAATTCAGCCGAAACAGAGGAGGAATGACTAGTGCTCCCAATCCGCGATCTGAACTCATAATCTCTGGTCATATATCTCGACTTTACACGCGGGACGTCTCGCGGATACCCTACGACGTCGAAAGTATTCCCCGTGCGACGTCGACGGTAGCTTGACGAGCCCTAGCCGACTCGTCTCCGTATCGGCTCGCCGAGCGCTCTGTGTACATTTCTACCTGAACTAAGTCTGCGCCGCGTGCTAGGAGTGGGTTTCGAAGCCCGCAGACTCGTGCACGCAATTCTCACACACGACGAATAGTGAATACCTTTGAATAGACGGCTGGTCGTCCTCAAATCGACCATGGCCATTGGAGGAAAAAGAATCACAATAAAAGTCGAATAATGCCGATGACCCTGAAGAAACGAGCCCGACCGCACCGTCTTCTACGGAGACCAGATGTCGCACTCATACGCGACGGAATACGGTCGTACGCGGGGGTGTTCCACAACGAAAGCGGAGAGCACAGTCGGCGGAGACGGCATAGAACACAGCAACAACGACGACGTCATCGTCTTTGGCAGTAACGGTGCCCCACACCACCCCAGACGGTCATTGACCGGCACTGTCTACAGCAGCAATGCCGATGGGCCCCTCGGATCTACTGACCCACAGAGCGATGTCTGCAGAGTCGAATACGCAGACACATAAATTAATCATTGACGGAAAGGTTGAGATACCAAGCCCACTCGAGCTACTTTCCATTTCGCTTCGTAACACACAGAGTCGGAAAAGCAGTGCTGGGGATAAGGAACATCCGAGTTCAAAATCCGGCACTGAGCTATGAGGACACCATGACCTCGAGAGAGCGAGACGCGACAGCAATCGCGAACCTTCTCGAAGATTCGTGCCCAAAATCTGGAAGGATTCGAGCTCGACAGACAGGCCAGGTCTCCGTTGTTATTGTCGACTGTGAATCAGGCGAGCTCGACCGTAGGTGCGTCGTCGTCGAAGATTCGACGTTTACCGTCAGGGGATTCGGACCCGTTGTGAGAGGAACAAATACATAGAATAGCCATAATTCATTTGTTACGTCCCGAGCTTATCCGAATGATTCAGAGTCCATCATGATGTTCACGGTCTAGCGGGGAGAGAACGAAATTCGGAGAGCTGTCCCCGGAAGTCGAGACCTATCGCGGCGACGAAGCTTCCATAACGAAACCTCCGCGCACTCATCAAAACTTTTTTTCCGATTTCCCTGTTCCGGTCGAAGAATCCTTCACCAAGGGATTCGTCTGATTTCCTAAAAACGGATCGTTGGGTAAGTCGGACCCTCATTGGGCCATTAAAACAGTGCACCGCGAGAGTGAGGGCGACATTTTCCCTTCGAAGGCTGCGCAGCACATTGCTATGTATCGATCTTTCAGAGTACAGAACTCGATCCGCTTTCATTCAACGCCTGGGCGAAGTCCTATCGTGCCTTCACTGCTCACCCGGAGTATCTGGCGAGAGGTGCAAAACGAGCCGCTGAACCTCCGGCTTTTGTTTACGCTGAGCATATCGCATCCGTAAGCTGAATACTGTTCGTGAAATGATCTTGCCGCTGAAGTATGGCGTAATTTAAGAGGAAACAAGTTCTTGGAAGCGGGGGCAAAGCATGACGATGCCGGTGGTGGCGGCAGCAGCAACGCAGACGGCGTTCGCTCTTCGTTTTTTTTCGTGGCATTCGAAGAGGCGGGAGATGTTGTGTCTGGGGGTACCTCATGCCGGGGTCGTCGGCCTTCCGTGTCAACGATTTACATTACACATGGGAGTAAGGGTGTTGTTATTCGTGTTGTTCGAGACTTTCGAGTTGGCTCCGAGCACGTTCAGTCTCTACGTGCTCCCAACTCAATCTACTTGTCCTCTACTCACATCTTGAAGAACGTTGCTCTGTTCTCGAAATCACCGAGCACGAGACCCTTGTACCCATTGAGGAGGCTCTTAAGACAAGAGGGAGCACGAGGAAAAAAATACCCAGTACACCAGTCGCCGAACTCCGGAGTAGCTCCGGGGAGCCGACAGCCCGATATGTCGGGATGGAGTTTTCGAAAAGCGCATTGCATTTCGCGAGGGAAATCGTCGATCTCAAGAAACGTCGGCGGAGTTCCGTGGTCACGGTGTGTGGTCTTCTACGACTGAGTTTTGCAATTTCTACTAATTCGAAAACCTACGCATTATGCTCGCTAGCTCTTACCTCCTAGGTCCGCTGCCGTGGACATTGTGCTGTCCGACGATTCTGATAATCTATCCAAAGTGGGAATGGCGGGTCTTGGAATTTCAGAGAGTCGAATAGTTTGGGTTTGTCTCGTCCTCGGCAAAAAGAAACTCTATATACTACGCTCGAGATCTACGAGGCAGAATGAAATGCAACAGGATCTCTGCGCTCTGAGAATAGATCCGATAAAGCACGCTGGAAAACGATAAAATCGCATCGACCGCCACCATCCCTTAGCTAGTCAGTCCTTCTTCCAGACAATAATCCTAGCACATGCTGACGTTCAATCTTGTACCGGCGATAAGACTATGGAGAAAGGAAGCAAGCAAGCAAGGAAGGAACGATTTTTGACGAACGTAATTTCACGGAGTGCTCCTACCGGAACCAAGTCCGAGCGAACGTTTCCGCAAGACGTACAAGTTCTGTATCGGCAAGGAGTATCGTTCCCCTACGTCGAGACCCGACAGGGAATCGGAGAAGAAATACCGCACTCAGAGAGCGATCCCCCAGCCAGGAGTCCCGGCTCCGGGCAAACTATCCCCTCTCGCGAAACATACTCAGGACCCTGGGGGTCCCGAATAAACTCAGCTGGTTTCTCCGATCGAGGGATAAGAATCATAGAGCGGAGGAAAAGACTCACCCATTGATGGAATCATCGGAGGGAAGCTTCAATTCGACCACCAGCTTCCCCAACGCTCCGGCTCACTTTTCAGAGAATGACCGCGCGGAGAACTTCTCTCCGTCGTCTGTCAGGATCAAGCACTGGATCAACTGTCCGTTGTCAGAGCGCGCAGTCGAACTGAAGCGAACGGTATCTGAGAAGAGCAGTCAGCAAACGGGTAAGTGTCTGGGCTGTCCGTATTTTCTTCACTTTCTGCCACGGTCGCCGGTTGCCGCTAGTTGTATCAGAAATGGCGCTGCGGCCGTCGTACAGAAAAACGGTTAGCAGACAGTTTCTCTCGGAGCCTCTACGACGGTCTGATCGAGCGACGCCGCTCACGTCAAAGTGCCGTCCGGCCTCAGCAGCTGAGTGCCCCGTGCGAGCGCTCGCCGCTCCGGCTGGAATCAGAATCCGGGGAGATGGAAGGACTCTATGGATGTCCTCGATCGACCCATATCCACGCTATCTTCCCTCCAGAATATCCCTAGCTCACTCGAGAAGTTCCTCCTCGGGAGTCTTGTCGAAGATCTCGATTCAGTGATGGGAACTTCTTCCTTAAAGTCGCTTCTCCCCTCGCGGAGCCACGGGCTCGACCGATGACTCTTCCACCAACGAGTCGAGACCGGGATTCTCAGCTTCTCAGCTTCGGTCTAATAGTTCCGAATGATGTTCCACTTCTGCCACGACCGAAGGAGAGATTCGTTCGTCTGTACGTATAATGATCCGTGGACTTCGTCGGAGATTGTTCTTGTATTGGATTATTCTCTCGCCAAGAGACACAAGGAGTTGCAGCTCCGAGCTACAAAACCGCAATTCGTTGCAACTCGCCCCCTCCAGATCCAAGATCTGGCGGCAAACAAGCTGCCTGGGACTGTTTCCATTTTTTTGGAGATCCTATCCGTGCCCCGGTGCTACACCAGATAACGGCGTCACGCCAGAAATGGCGAATCCGTATTCGAGCCTCAAGGATCGATTCGGGGTCACCGGTCTGGTCGGACTTACAATGCGAATCACAGTGTTCGCATTTCAACTTGCGACTCACCTTAACACGATGCTTTTGTTCGTAGTTCTATCAACGAGCCTTGTGTGATCGAGTGCACTTTGGTTACGCTCCCTACCAACGTTCCATGCTTTTACTTCCGCCGTGGCGGTGTGCAAGGCTTACAGGTGGCATGCGTCGACACCAATGCTCTGGAATCTAGTTCGTTGGTCATTCGAACAGCCTGAAGCGGCCTGCGCTGAGTCTCGAGCAACGCTAGGGGCTTTATATGCTCCTGATCCATGAAATTTTAACGATATGATGAGGCTGCCTATCCTCGTGTTTCCTGATGGGACGTTATCTTACTTAGGTGGTGTGGGCTCGATGATCTAGTTCTCCGGCTTCATGTTCGGCGCGAACAAAGGCCGAGCGAATCACTCGGTGAGATCAGCTGCTTACACGAGTACTGCTCCTTTAGTCGCAGCAGGACTGACGCACTTGAATCTGGAAATAGCATACAGTTTGACGTTGTTGCAGTACACGGAGCTGGATAATCTGTCAGCTCGCACTCTGAAGAGAAAGAGGCATCAGGCGTTCCCACTCGGGAACTTGCACCATCAGAACGAATGGTTTGTTCGAGATTTTCGCTGCCCCTCGATTTTGCCATGCCGTGAATTAGCATTGCGCTTCGCGGGTGAGCTCGCCAGAACCTATCATGTCACTCGAGAAGTTTCGGAGCATGCTCGATTGGGCTTCCCGAATCGTCATACAATGCATCCAAGATTCGAGAAATTTTGCGGGGCTCAAATATCAGAGATGTACCTTCGAAATTCTTCCTTCCACACGCATCGAGAGCGCCGAAATCTTCGTCTCTCTATGAGATAGGATTTTCCGGGGCTTCTTCACCCATGGGCTGGAACAACATAGAGAACATTCCGACGTGCGAGCTGACTGCCTCATGTTTGAGCTCCATATCCAACATATTGATTCACGTGATTATAATCGGTAGCCTGTAGCTCTGGCGGTGCGACGGAATCTTCCTCCGTCCTGAGTAGCCGCGAGATGCTTGCATAGTATAAGAAGCTCCCCTCGAGATATCTCGGCGAAATGTAGAACAGACGCTCGTCCCTTCGAGTACAAAATGGAAGTAATCTAGGGATGGGATGGGATGGCAATGGCGAATGCGATCCCACTCCGTAATCCGAACGGCGCCGAGATTATTTATCTTGTTTTCCAGCCAAATTAGTGCAGCCCAGGACATCCAAGCGGACTCTCAATTGGTCGCGGAACGCAGAGGTCCGATGTAAGGCGATTCACTCCGAGCTTTCGGAATGCCTGCACTCCCTAATAATAACAAATCGGTGATGAATCCAGCTCTTCAGAGGAAATTCCGACGCAGCGCAGAATTCTCATGATTCCGGAAGATTTCGCTACAATGAGTTCAAGAGCTGGCAGACTTCCACCGACAAAGCTCTTCCAGGAGACTCCGGGAGACCGCGGGAAGCATTCAATCCTCAATAAAAAGCTCGTCTCTGGAATCGTTGCGTGCTAAAACCAGGTGTGAAATGCACTCTCATAGATCAAGTCGGCATCAGGAAGATGCAGTTCGACGAGAAATTCATGCATGGTGACCGTGAGTCTGAGTTTCACGCAACACTGGACGGAGCAACTCCGGTGTGGAACGCTGACGAGCAGAATGGACGCGGTATTCCATCCCGAAAGCATTCGAGCACTCCAGCACTGGACCTTTGAGTCGAGATCAGTCAGCGCAGATCGCTCCTCGAGACTCGCAAGCAGTTAATTTGTGGAAGCGGAGCTCAAATTTTCTTCCGCGACACCGAACATGTCCCCACTCGTCTCGATGAGGCTCCCGGGCGCCCGAAAATGGCGGGATCTGTTTCCCGCTGGCAGTGGGCTCAAAACCCGCACACGTAGCAAAGCTCGGGTGATGAGAATCCATCTCCTTCTCGCCTGCTTCCAGCCTTCCTCGACGATGACATGTCTAGCGGATCTGTCGCGCGGCATTCGATCCGGTCTCCATCCGGTTTCTGCTTCACGGAATCGGCTGGAGCGTCTGCTCTTAAGTTCTGATTCGATTTAGTCCTGGTTTTATTTTGATTTGAAAAGGTCCTGGATGGAGATGCAAGCGCCCAGTGGCCTATCAGAGGAGCTAAAACATCATGCGATGATCTCGTTGGGCAATTATTTCGGATCAGCCGCGACGTCTGCATCGGGTATCTGTGCACTGCGAGAGCGGAGACACTGCGACTTGAAATTCTACGGAATCCTAACTCTCCTCCAGTTTGCTCTTGACTTTCTTCCAGACGAGCGAAGTCAAAGGCATTTCCAGGTTTTGCGATCGAGATACTCGACGCTGGCAGCGAGCACAGCTCTCGGGACACGTGTCGTCGATCAAATCTTCGCTAACGAACAGATGTTCATACTTCTTTCGAAATAATTGCCCTACGTTCATAAACTTCGGCGACGATGGCCCCAAGCCATGGTGAAAATATCGAGGAGCCCATAACGATATGTTCTCCCGTTCTTGAACTTACTGTCCCGGACCTTGGAAGGCGATGCATTTCGGCGGCGAACCCCATTTTCATCGTTGCAAATGCATTCGTGACCCCGAACATCGTGTGTCTCCATATTGTCGACCTCCTCTGCGGCCGGATCACATTCTACGATGGAATCAGCGGTTTGCGCATCTGGGAACGAGGGATTCCCCACACGATGTCGATGGAAGCACTGCACCATCTCCCTCGCCGCCCCCTGCTCTCCAATGAGCAGCATAAGATAATTCTGTGCAGATGAGATAATCAAGGAAAGAGTCGCAATAACTTCCTTCGAATCTGGAAGGGTATACTTCGATCACGCTCGGTGTGGGTCGGCTTTCCTCGCTGGAGTGTAAGCATTCGATTCATAACGACATCGGATGTGATAGAGTAAGATGATACCCTCTATCGAGCTGAAGGCTGATAAACGGTAATGAGATTATTCCGAAGCTGGCAGGATTCTCTTCGGTCTCATGCCTCCGCAGACCTCTAATGTTGAGTGCTATACCGACCTCTATAATTCGAAGCGGCCTCGGCGTATATCAAATCAGAATGAGAGCTTTCGCAGAAGAAGGACCGCGTGTATTTTCTGCGAGCCGATGAGTGTACTGCGAGGATGTCCACACGATCCGCTTTCATCCGCTGGAAGTTCGAGAGGAATCGGTCGTTGTAGCGAAATGTGATGGGAGGGGGGATTGAGTTCTCCTAGTTCAATTGAGAACCCCGTCAGCTCTGCTCCAGCATTCGGGGTTCGAGCAAGGTAGATGCCTTGATGGGCTCTCAAGCCTTAAGAGATGGGACCAGACTCGATCATCACGAATATGGAGAGTGTGAGTCGTTTCGGTAGCCCTCGACAAGGATTCGATTTCAATTCATCAATGAATTCCCCGATACCCAGCTCAGCCTGATCGCAAATAAATCCCCGGCTTAGAGAGTGATCATTGTCGAATCGGGAGCTCTACGATAGTGATACCCGCGTAGGTATTTTAAAAAAAACGTAAAAGCTCGCGTATGTATCGCCGTAAATTGGAGCTGTGAAGGTGGTGAAATGTCTGGCCAATTCCGCGGTAGGTTGGAAGGAGCGAGGAGACATGAACGAGTCGCCCGCGACGAGAAATGCACTCTCATTGATTGATTCAATGGCACATTAGCTCCCAGATCAGTAGCCTTGTCCCAGATGATGCAAGAATTATGCTTCTACACGATGAGTGTCGTGTACCTGCAGTGGCGACAGCAATCGCGCACCAGACGCATCCGCTCACGTTTCTGTTATTTTGAAACTTCCGAAGTTGTGCGCTGGCGATGTTCATCCTTCAATATCGATCATTGCGACTCGGATAGCGCTCGGGTCAGAGATAGATTCCACACATCGATGGAATGAATCCGTTCTTCCCTTTCGACGAATGCCCCATTGTGGAGGTGCGGATACAGGTGGCCTAGGTGGGAATCTAAAGTGGGACCTTAAGTCTCAGAGGACTTGGGTAAAGAGCGCAGGGTCCCCAGGAGGAGCGAGCGATGGTGCGACACCATGCTGCGAGGGAAACACAATCGAGCTCTCCAGAGAAACGCTGCGAGACGCAATCATTGTCGTCTCAATCCGGAGGCGAATCTGCTCATCTTCCATAGAGAATCTCAATTATCGTCTATAATGATAGAACCTGCTCTCCACGAGCAGTGAGTGATGTAAAGCTCGGACATTATCCTTGGGAAGGGACACTGGATATTGATCTGGAGCGTAGCGGTAATTTTTGCGGCATGAGTTATGTTCATAAAGCGGTATCTTCCCTCATATGAGAAGAAAACTGACATTGACATTGGCGCGGAGTCCCCGATTCAAAAAAGACTGGTCGATTCGGTACTCTCGGGAATTTAAGAGACTCCAAATTCCCACGAGACGTGTAACTCCAGTCGGGATTCGTCGTTCTAGTGTGCCCTGGGAATCCCCCAGAGACCCGGATATCCATTCAATGAATATTTGCTCTCCAGGGAGCCTTATTGCTGTTCCGCTAAATATCGGAACCTAATTCACGGATCGATCATTTTTCGGTTTTCGGATCCAACAGGCGGCAATGGTTCGCGCTATATCGGCACTGCTATATCTGGGAGTTTTACCAAGTACATTCGACAGGAATTAATGTATGATCCTCGAGCGCAGATTATTCTGCGAGCGTGGATGTCCCACTGGAGAACCTCCTTAACGCCTTCAATTCGACTTCATTTCCCTTCTTGGGATTCCGGATGGGCTCTAATGCGACCCTTGCGCTATTTTTTCAGATGGAGGTGCGAGCGTTTGGAGACAACTGGAGACAGCTGAAAGACGATCCCGTAGCTCTCGCGAAAATTCGTCTTGCGGATGCGACGGTGAGCTGCGCGGGAGATAAATGTTTCCAAGGAGTAATTCACTCGATTGATCCTACGAGCAAGAGGTAAGGTTTTGGGGCCTCGAGGAGATGATTTCGAGTTATGAGCTCGGAGGCGTTGAGGATCGAAAAGGATTCTCGGGAAATTATCCATCCGTTCGAAAACGATTAGCCGTGGGTAGACTCCGCGATGCCGGGAGGCGCATCTCCAGGAGAAAAGTCCGAACGGGATTGCCAGAAGTCTCGCCCCTGCTTTCAGCCTGATTCTGGCCCGAATCGAGTCGAACAAAGTGAAGGACATGATTCTATGCATTGGTTCCGCTGTAAGGGAAGTTGTCGCCAGCGAGAATAGCTCGAAGCACGCACGTCTCGTTGATCAGATCTTCGCTCCCGCGAAGGTGAGTCATATTCAAGCCATGTGCTCGGATCCTATGGGCGATTATCTCGCTCCGGGAAGGAAATACAGACTCCTCTCGGGTGGTTAGGCTCCCGTGGAGGCCAATTGTCCAAGGCTTCGCCATCGATTTATCTTTGCAGAAGAAGTCATTTCGACTTCTCGGAGTACTCCCAAAACGCTGAACACAGCTTCCTTCTTGCAGGCTCTCACTGCTACCGAAGAGAAGGAACGACGAGAGCGGCTGATCGCACATCTGAGAACTAGGAGTCTTCCTTGCACTGAAGATGGGAAAATTATTCGCATTGCGACGTGGGCACACATTGAACCTCCCTACACGAAGAAAGAACTTTTCTGCAGTAATGAAATCATCCAGGAACGAGTCTCGGCAATCCTCGACGAGCTCGTCTAGGATCGCCGGCGCCAGGTCTCTGCCGACGTGATATGTACATATATTTCAAGGGGCATTTCAGATGAAGTCAGAAGAAATGAGATTTAAGACAAGAGGTTTATCGTTTTCTCTCATCCGGAAAAAGGTTTTCCCTCATCCTCGATTTCGGAAACTCCTTCTTCGAAACTCGGAAACTCCTTTTTCGGAACTCGGAGTTCCCGAGTCTCGAGCTGCACCGAATCAGAAATTCCTTCGAGCCGTCGAAGTTCTGCATTCCTTATTATCGATTGAGATGCATTTTTTGAAGCTCTCCGGCTCAGGGTGCCTAATGGGTCACGACTTCCGCCGTGGCGTCTGCTCTCCCCACTCGGCGAACATCCTCCGTGCCTATGTCTCGTGGGAAGGTGATTCGTGGGAGAAGCAGGATGGAATGGAGATAGCTCAGGAAAGATGCTACAATATTTCCTCCTCCTTGGAGCTTAAACGAGTTCCAGCTAAGTAGTTCCTCAATGGAGAGCTTGTCTCCTCGATTTTCCCGAATTTCCTCGTCATTCTGACATTGGGCAGGCGGTGCCCATTCAATTTCCCCTTCTGATTTTCGAACCGGAGACTAGGACGGTCGCCGCGCCGCCTCCAAGTACATACCAGACTTGGTTCTCAGAATCCCGGAAAGCTCTCGCATGAACGGGATTTCGGAATCTTCCATCGTCAGGTGAAGACAACCTCGCAACTCGCAACTCGCTATGATTCCACGTTCGGAAAACCAAAAGGCAAAGCAAAGACCAGATGAGCCTCCCTGCAATAAGACTGAACCTGAGCGAAAACTTTGCCCCCCTCAATGCCCGGGGCGGAGCGCCTTTCCCCCTTCCCCTCGCCCCCTCGCGAAGAATCGCCTATGCGGTCCCTGATTGTTATTTCGGTCATCATACAGTCGAAGCATGCCGACCCATGATGAGGGTGCCGAAGGAACCTGGGTGAGCTCCTTCGCTGACCCAAAAGCCCTTCGCGCTCGCGGGAATGCCTGATTTTTACCCTCTCCATTCGTCCCCCGCGCCTATTTTTGCTTCCACCAAGCTGAGGTCATCGAATCCCAAGCGTAAGGAGTGAAGAAAATAAATTCGGGTGGTCGAAGACGGCACCGACGCGACTTCTGGCCGAAGATTAAAATTTCATCCTGGAGCTCATCCTGGATTTGCCGCAGATTCCCTTGGTGGCTCCGGACTCCCATCTGCTGTCCATGTCCGCGCTCGCGGTCGTCCCCGGGCGACGAGCCCTCTCCCAGGACTTGTTGTTCTGCGTAGCAGCTGACGCTCTCGGAGCACTCACTGCCATCACAGCGATCGCCGTGTAGAAGAACTTTGGAAAGCCTATCGACGTTCGTGATTCTTCCCCGACGCTCCCCACCGAGCATCCGAGGTTTCTGACATCAGGTCAGGATAAGCAATCTCCGTAAAATTCCCTCCTGGTCTCTAGCTGGCTGCAATCTCACTGCGCGTGTCCTCGAAGCTCAACATGCACTTCTCGCCTCAAAACAATTGACGTGCAGAAATTTTTCCTCCCGTGTGCTCAAACGTTGGTCTGCTCAGCCTGCGTCCGCAGATTTCGGTCTGCAACACCTGTCGACCGTGCTCTTACTTCGCGCCCAGTGCAGCCCGGGAACATGGTGAATCGATTCTTCAAGAACGATCTCGTACGTGCGGAGGAGATATGTGGAAAATCACTGGCTGACGATCCATACGCGAAATCTCCCTATTTCCATTTCACGGACTGGCCCGTGGTCGCGTTCGATATCGACCACACGTTGGCGAGATATCGCCTCGATAACTTACACAAGCTCTGCTACGATCTAGTGGTGAAGTTCTTGGTCGATAAGGGATACTATTCCAAAGAAACATTCCGACCATTCGGTGAGCTCGATTTGAGCTACGCTCAGAGAGGCATCTATTTCTATAAGCGGAAAGGAGTTTTTCTCAAGCTCGATGAGGAAGGAAACATCGTGCTCGCCTACTCCGGAACAACTCTCATGGACCTCAATGAAGCCCTATACAAGTATGCTGGTAGCAAAGAGCTGATCGCGATGAAATATGATCCGTTCTTCCGAGAAGAAGGAGCCGATCGTAATGAGGAGCCCGTCCACTGTTTCGATGATTTCTTCACGACAGGGACCATCTATTTACTCATGGAACTCGTTCAGAAGTGCATCGATGAGAAGGATCCGGACTTCGAGTTACCATTCAAGAGGATCATGGAAGCCTACAATTTCTTGTTCGCGAAGGAAGACTTCGCGAGAGGAGAAGGAGGGTTTTTCTCAGCTCTCAAGGAAAACCCATCGGAATACTTGTACACCCTCTCGTCTGATTTTCTGCAGTGGTTGAAGACGTTGAAGGAAAGCAAACTTGCCCTCTTGATTATCACGAACAGTAAAGCTGATTTCGCAAACTTCGTGCTTGGATTCGTCATCGGGGAAGATTGGCGAGACTACTTCGACGCTGTAATCACCAGCGCCAAGAAACCACATTTCTTCACGCTCACCGTGAGGAATTTCTACTGGTTGGACGGCTTCGAGCAGGGAGAGGTGGTGAAGCCTGGAGAGTACGCGAAAGGTCGCGAGTTCTGCCACGGAGGCTTCTTCAATTTGAAATATATAATCAAAGCCGCGTGTGGACACATGACTCCTCGGATGCTCTTTGTCGGAGATAATCTTGTGGGCGATATTTACGCTTGTCATGAAACGATGGTGTGCGGTGTGATTGGAGTCGTCGAGGAGTTCGGGTCTGAAAGGTCTTCCGCATGGGGGCCCATGCTGGGAACGAAGAGCGAACCTTCTTTCTGGCGCAGGAAACTCGAGCAATGGACCACGGGAATCGTGTCCTCGGTGGAAACGCTGACCCGTTATAAGCCCGATGAAAGGATAATATATTCATCGCCCGAATTCCACGTATTCACGTATAGATATTTCAAGAGTGATTTGCCGACTCGAAGGGAGAAAGTTCCTTTAGTCAGCGCTTCCAAACGGCAAATAGCGCTGTAGAAAAACTCCGCTTTCGTATGTCGCCCTGTAGTATTCGATTCGGCATGGTCCTTCATTGGATTCTGAATAATCCCGATGAGTAAACCCTTCGTGTGTAGTTGCAATCGTCCATAGCCCCTCTAGGTAGACGAGCACCAGGGTCATTGATTGGTGCGAAGCTAAAACTCAGAAATTGGCCCGGAATCATTGTACTGAAAGCTTATTTAATATATCGCCCAGGATAAAACATCAAGTCCTGCGTTCCTTTTTCTTCCTTCTTCGAGTAATTCTAGCAGGAATATCATCCATTCCTTACTCGAGCCCGATTCCAGTGATGCGGAAGCTTCCAGCTCCCGGGTCTTTTCTAATACGATCGGACGGGCCTCGCGCTGAAGGAGCGTTCCCAAGGAGGAAGCAATGCTCGTCATTCACTAAGCCCTTCATCTGAAGTTCCTGGAAGGGCGAGTAATCCGACCGGCAGCCTATTTCGGCGGGAGCTTAGCGTTCACTTCCTGCAGCGTGGCAAGGCGACACATCCGAGGACAATAGCCCCTGTCTCGCGACATTTAGGATAACGACGATCAGACGCTCAGAATATCTCACAGCAAACCTGGAGTGAGCGAGGCAGCTCCGCGCTTTTCTTCCAGGATGCTTCGGTTCCGACTCTCGGAGATGCCTATAGCCTCAGATTACCTTGGCCCATGGGAATCCATGACACGATTATTCACGGAAATGATTCCGGAGGTTCCGGACCCGCATAGAATTCGTTCAAGCTGAACTTCATCCCGAACTCACGCTACAGAGTAGTGGCGAAGAAGTGGACTTTCCTCGTGCAGGAATACTGGTACAATAGGATGATTTCGCCGGTGATGTGCTGCTCCAAACCTTCGCGTTCCCACTCCCGGTGTCGGCCCTCTCCTCTGCTCGTCCGGCTCCTTGCATTTCACGACCCACTCCCGAATTCTTTCTGATCATCGTACGATCATACACTTCTTCGGCGCTTCATTCTCGGAGGTGATGACGTTGAGTACCAATTCCTCCACAAAGCGCCGCTCGGTCGCCAAGTACTCTTCGCGAAGCAGGATTCTATCTTGTCAATTCGGTCTAGGAAGCTGTCCCAACAGAGACTTCATGGTGGCTGTCTTCCCTACCTATCCAATCCTCCAGGTAGAGACAAACTTCTCTGACAGCTTCTCTTATTTTCCAACATACACAATATGCCGTGCTTCATTCGATCGAAGATGTCGTAGGATGGCTTTCTGAGCGAATTGCTTCCGAGATCCTGACGTGACCTTCCCTGGTTCTGCTCAGAAAGAAAGAACCTCCTCCCGGAATCCATGAGCGGAGAGTCAGAGGTCCCTTGCGCAGCGCTTCTCTGCCTTTCTGATGGATTCTCCGATTTCGGGAGAGTCCGAAAATGCATTCACCCCTTTTTGCACGCCTATTCCGAGATTTGTCGGGAGTCCTCTTGATTGGAGGCTATCGATGAAGTTTTCGGTCGTTCACTCGGAGTACCGCAAGCCGGGAAATCTAGCTCGAGGAAATCCTTCGGGAGGTATGCTCCCGATCCCCCGATTCTCAATCCCGCGATTCTCAATCCCCCAATTCTCGATCCCCCGATTTTTCGACCCGCTAATTTAGCGGAATTCCTGGGCCGCCCCAGAGATAGTCGAGAGATGAGAATCGATGGAATTAGGTGTAGAATTCCATCTGTACTATCAATAAGGAAATCGCGGGGCGTGCACGATTCCGGAGAACGGATAAGCGAGCGTTCAATTGCTGCTGTCCTCGCTCTGGAGCGGGGAGGGCAATGCTCGAGATGGGCGAAGCTCCGGGGAGACTGAAGAAAAAATATCAGGTTCTGAACGATAAACTCATCAAATTCGTGGATGAACCAGAATCGGGTCAGATCTCCCTGATCGAGTACGTGAACCGCGTGGGCTCTAAGCTTTTTCCGCAAGCCTGAGACTGAGAGCCTTTGAGCTCCCCGGAATACTTACGATACGAAAACCTAAACCTCAAAGAGAGAGAGATCTACCGGTAGAAGGAATAAAAAACGTGGAATGAGGATGCTCCCAAAGGTGGGAGACACCCATGGATCCACGATTGAGAGTAATCGGTAGCTCACAGAAGTCTCCGAGATGAGTGATGGGTGGCTAGAGAGGGCGCTCCGCGACCCCGCTGAATCAGCGGGTCGAAAAATCGGGGGTTCGAGAATCGGGGGATGGAGAATCGGGGTATCGGAGTAGAACCCTTCAGGACTGCCGTTATCTCGGAGCCGGAATGCGTGGGTATACAGCGGAATCTCGTTGCAACGTACCTTGCGAGGCCGGTAGATTCCTTTGCTAACAAGAGAATTAGTCTTAAGGGAAAACTTGGAATATCATCTCCATGTCAAGCCAGCCAATCAGCAGAAAAAGTTTGTTTGAAAAAAAGAGAGTTTGGTCAGCCTTTTTTCGTTGTCACGAGATTTCACTGTACTCTCTCATATCGCTGCGACTTCGCGGCTCTCGATTACGGCTGGGGATTGTCATCTCCCGGAGCCCGTGTCGTCGAGTCCTGCCTCGAGCGATCGTTGAGCTTTGACGTTCTCCGCCCCGTCCCCCGCGGAGTCTCTCGCAAGTTCAGGATCTACGAACATTTAACGATTAACGAACTGTTCCCTCGGCGAAACGTGCATTGAATTCCCGGAGCTGTCTGAAGATCGATAGGGACTGCGGAGCAGAAGACAAAACAAGAGCTGCAAGGTCAACGACTTATATTTAGAGGGTACAGTATTTTCCACAGGAATTCATAACTATCAGAGCGATCGAGCGAGTAGAATAAATCTTATTCGAAATCCTCGTCGAGAAAATTCTCAGTCTTCACTCGGTTCATCGAGTAGGCGAAGATGAGCAAGACGGCGAATCCAAGTCCCCATCCTAACTTCGTGTTGCTCGATCTCATCCGGGTTACTCCCTCGGCTCGTTTAGCATTCTCCGTCTGCAGTCTCTGAAAGTGTTCGATGCAATATAGGAAGATTGCGAAGAGCGAGGAATGTCGAGTCTGCCCTGGAGCGCTGTCCGCTCGTCCCATCACTGAACTGTCAAACATGATGAGTGCTTCATGAAGATCGTAAGATTCCAGGGTTACGGGTGTCCACGGGAATTCATCATCGAATCATCTACGAAACCAATATCGAAGCTGGATACCCAGAGAGGAAATCGAATCCCAGACTGCGTCCCGCCCATCCGTCATCATGGCGGGAGTCTTATCGTCCCTCTCAGCGAAGAGCAAACTCTATGAGAGACCGTCGAGGATGACGATCTTCATCGATTGTGATGGTTTTCACCAAGCCACTTCTAGAGATAATCGGAGCTCGCGTACCCATGTCGCCGTCCTTGCGAATAATGTCGACTCGATTCCCCATCCGCGGATGAGACATCCTCCGCAAGACAGCTCAGGGTACTCCTCCTCGGATACTCTCATTCAGGGTCGACTCATGAATCTATCCATGTGAACACCCATTAACCGCGCGGCGTACCTTTGCGAAGTTGCGCTGTGATCGACTCATTTCTTTGGGATCGACTCCAGTGAACTGGTCTGAGCTCATCATCCGCTTACATGTCGTGCTTATCGTGGACAGCATTTTCACCGGTGAGAAATTCCTTACTCTCTGGAATACTCCGATGAGAGATGAGAGCTCCTGCGATTTGTTTATGCCGCAACAGTCCGGGTCAATCGTTATCAGACCTCCGGAAGGGTCGGAAAACTAAATGCTGATTGTCTTCGTGTATTCTAGGAACTTTGTGGATAAATTCAGAGCTCGGGTATGAGGTCAATTTTCAGAAATGTACTTCTGAAAATCACCTCCACATCGGGAGATTGGCGCGCCAAATTCGAATCCTGGAGGAACCCACACGCAGAAAGGTCTCCCCTCGCAGTCAACGCTGTGCCCTCTTAGAGATCGAAGTGCGCAATGTGCTTCCCCATCATTGTAGCGAACTCAGAGGATATTGTCTTCTGGATCGCTTCTCCAGGAATGAAAGCTCCTTCCACGTTTCCCTACCGTGACAGCTACTATGGTACCGCAGCAGCCGGCTGAGTTTCCAGATGACATGAGATCAATGAAACTCTGCGGAGGTCCGTCTCGGGAATAATTCAAAGTTCTGATCTTCACAAAGCAGGTTATTCGCTACCCATCCCAGTGAGTTTCTCGGAGCCGGCTTTCCGAAAGATCTCTCGCGGAGAAAGCTACCTGCGAGTTTTCTACAACGAGCAGCCGACGATTTGTTGTTGACGAGGCTCTAGCAGACCGCTAAATGAGCGAGAAGCTGGCAACCCTTGTGTGTGTTCTCATGTTTTAAAGAGCAGCCACAGACACCAGCACAGTGCCTGTGCTGTGGTTGGTATGAGCAAGAAGCAGGCGAAACGACCAAGCAGTCCAAGAAGTAACTTTGCTTCAAGAAATTATTTGTTGCGTTGTCGTTAGGAGGAACTGTGCGACTACTCACGAGGGACCTGCGTACGGCGGGTGGTGGGAATCATGGCTGGTCTCGTACACAACACTTTGGTCAACGGAGGAGGCCAAGGAGGGCATGGGGTTGTGGGGCAGAGACCGGTCATCCTGCCCCCGTCCACATTGCCGAGTCTTGACAGTGAAGACAAAGAGGAGTGCGTCGAAGAGGATAACAACGGATCTCCGCCCGACGAGCTGGACATTGTCATCAACAATGTCGTTTGTAGTTTCTCCGTGGGCTGCCACCTTAATCTGCGACAGATCGCTCTCACGGGAGCGAACGTCGTTTTCCGTCGAGAGTCGGGGGTAAGTTTTCCAACCGCTCCGGTCGGCGTGCAAGCCCTCCGTCGGAACCTTCTGCTCGGGGTCCGGGTGCTGGACCTGTGTGCCATTGTCTGCTTGTCGGAGATTTCAGAGCGTCTTAGGAAGTTGTGGGCGTTTAGCCCCACTCGCCATGTGGAGATCGTCCTCATCCGACGACGGTGGTGCTATTATCGCCAGAACTGTTGCGGATCCGCTAGGCCGTCCGTTCGCTATCCGCTTGGGCATGACACAGCCAATCGAGAAGAGAAAGAAAATAAAAACCATTTGTTTATGCAGTGGTACCCATTCAATGTTTGAGAAGGAAGACCGTGTCTCTGTTGCTGATGGTGCCTACTACTGCCCCGTCGACTATGTGTCGTTGTGTCTGACCGTGTGTGATTGTGTTTAGATGTGTTCCTTCTTGCGTGCTCGCCGCTTGTTTGTCCATAAATGAGCCGCAACTCGTTCGTATCAATCCCGATTCGAAATCTTCGAGAACAAGGCATGGTTTCGTGATATCTCCTCGAGAGGGTTATCGTCGAATCTTGCGGGGGAACCGGCAGAGAAAGCTTCCATTTTGACACTGGCACCTAAACACAAGGAGTCAGTCTGTTTGTCCGTCTGAGTGTCTCTTACTCGAAATCTCCGGGTCTTAATGTCGCGGAGTATGGGAGTACAATGCTTGAGGGCGCAGCCCTCGACGGTTCAGATATTTGCTGGTCTACAGAACCTCCGGACCTTAAGCCATCGGTATGCATCGGGGGAGTCCCTTCGTCCCCCTTCCCCCTGAACAGGGACATGTTGAGACGGGAATCGTCAACATGTGCCATTCGTGGAGATCCTACTTGAGCTTCGAGCGTGAATTTCCCTTTACTCCCCTCGAAATCCGCGCGTTAGTCCTCCAAGTTTCGCTTTGAAGCGTGACAATATCAAAAACTTAAGTGACGGAATTTAGCTTCTCGCCGGAGATGATTCCTTATGTTTCTGATGAGATGATTGACATTGGCGGATATTTCGATAGAGCGGTTCGAATGTTCGAAAGAATTGAATGACATCTGAGGAGCGTCACGAAGACGATTCGCCCAACACTCCCATTAATGGGGAAATCCTTTCGACGCTTTCGAGGGAGACGAAAGACGCCTCGCTTTTTCGAACATCGAATTAGAAAATTGCACATTCTACACAGTGTCAAGTACCAAAGTCATGTATCAAGCTGCATAGATGCCTGAGAAGTTTCGATGGTCAGCGACCTTTAAAGCGAGTCGGATAAACCAAATCAAGTGTACGCGTCATCCGCAGCATAACGTTTTCCTCCTCACAGATGGTATCGATGAAACTCCGGAATCCATACACGACGGCGAGCATTTGGTCATCAGGGAAGATTACTTGTACAGGAGCAACAAGGTGTGTTCTTTCTCGACGAGTGATGCACTCCTTTCACGGCAACATGAGAGATGTTCAAAATATTCTCCGTTTCCGAGTGTCAGCAACGTGAGCATCAAAGCGTATCTTTTTCAGCGAAAACACTTCGAAGATCGCTGCTCGGAGATTCGCCCGGACGCTCCAAAAACTGGGGTTTAAGGCTCGTTTTAAGAACTTCAAAGTTGTCAACGTCCTTGGAACTTGCACAATGCCTTTTGCAATCCGATTGGTTCCTTTTTCCCAGACCAACAAGCCAATCGCACAGTGAGTACCGCTGGTCTCGTTCCTTCCTTATCACACCTCAAGAGAAATTAAAACAGAACACGAATACGGAAACGATATCCGTAGCCTGGCAGGATGGCCATACGAACAAGCGTCTCTCTCCTGTCGAGTCTCTTATCGAGGAACACGGTAAATCCTTTCATCCTGTATTCCCGCAGATATGAACCTGAATTGCATCCGGGCGTCACTTATAAAATCAAAGAAATCAGGGCCTCGTTGAAGATATTCTCTACCGGTAGCATAACTGTCACAGGTTCGTGATTCTGGTCATGTAGCACTCATTCTTGCGCCGGCAGACCGGCTCCGACAACTCGGTGGTCCGACTTCGTTGTCAGCTTTATCCCGAGTGTGAATCCTTTACCCTCGGAAAATCGGAAAATGAGAATGCCCAAGATTCGTCTAAACCCCCTGAGTAAGAGTTGAATGTCGCCCTTTGCAGCACCTTCGGTATCGGCCGTTCAGCAATCGATCGAGCGAATATTCCCCTTGGTGTACGAGCATCGCAAGGAAAGAACCTGTCCGGAAGACATGCCTCGAGCTCACAATGCAGCTCGAAAAGAAAAATTGGCCGCAATAAGGAACCAGGTACCATACGGGATCTCTATCGACGAGGACGACGCTCTCGAGGTGGAAGAGCATTACTACGATTCGGACCAGAGCTGGGGTTGAACGGACCTCTATTCCATGTTGCATTCCCCCTTTACCCGACGTATGGTTTGACGAGAGTGCCGGCTAGTAGGCGGATTGTTGGAATAATTGAAGTCAGAAATCAAGTCAGCCAGCTCGCCTGCCTGCCAGCCGGCCAGCCGACCGGCCACGGGAGCGCTCGGGCCTTGAGACAGCAAACGATAGTTGTTTGCCCCCGGCCGGGATGCGGACGTCTTCGGTAGAAATCCCCTCGAGACAGCGGTAGCGTACTATTTTCATACTACTCCCTCTTTACACCGGATACCACCTTCGCGACTACTACAAACACTACCAGCACCAGTTGAGCCGGTGCATATTTCAAGAACGACAGCAACAACAACTATTACCCTCCACCATGACTCCTACCAATACTGTTACCAATTCTATTCATGCCCTCCTATTGATTTATGTTCTTGCAATCGGATTTCCGACCCGTGGCCTGCTGACGGGAACACTCCGGCTGCAGACCTGAAGAGCCTTTGGTGGGGAGGAATCTTCCAGTGAGGGTGGTAAGCTTTATCTAGGATACCCGGAGCCCTAGTTCAACCCTCGGAAGTAGATTATACTGAACACATGTTGAATCTCCACTCTGAGAGAGGAAGATGAAGATGACGACCGGCGCCGATCGGGCGGTTCCGCTCGGAGTTCCGGTCCTTTCAGCGATTCCCCTAAGTCCGAGAAGCTGTCTGAATGAGGGAAAAACCGATCAACGTTCAGAGTCCGACCGTTTCTGATCCTCTCACGTTTTGTACGGCGTACTTATTTATTATATTATGATGCTATGATTACGATTATTATGGCAGTGGCGGCGAAAGGCGTTCGAACACTGAGAAACCAACCGGAGTGAAAATCTCCACACTCAGGGAGAGGTGTGGATGTAAAATATAGGCATTGGGATGAAACTGAGGAATGAAATAGGTTGAGGAAAGCCCACGTATGTGTATGGATTCAAGAAGACGAATATTTGCCAAAGGATCATGCGCTCCGCTCTGTCTACGAATCCCTGCAGCCTGAAGATCACGGAAATTTGCACCACGTCGTGCGGGATACATCTTCGGCTTCCAACGCGTCCTGAGGTGTTCGGCGGACTTACCTATACAACGAGAGAAAAGGGGTGGAGGGATCTGTGGACGAGGAGCCAGGGAGCCTGTTTCCGGCCTCAGAATCACCGGGTCCCCTCTCCCCTCAGTGCCTTATCGAATAAGCTGCTGTTGCCGACTGCCCCCGCTGGTTGCGAACACCGATTCTTCTGTTGTCAATCGACTAATGATGACTGATAACAATGACGATAATGCGAATATCGACCGAACATTCATGCATCCATATCATATGTGATCTCACAGCATTCCCCCTTGGAGGAGCGTTCGGCGCTCTCGTTTTGTGGACGAGGTGGAGGAACATACGTTTACCCAACATTCGAAGATCGGTTTCTGCATCGAAAGTTTCATGCAGATTCCGCGTTGTAGAGAACAACCTCGTAAGATGCAATGATTCAGCAAAGGTCGAAGCACACCAGAGTACCTCAAGGACAGCTCTCGTTCACGAGGGAAATTCGAATGGGAGGAGACGCTCGACTTGGACGCCGACAGGCGTGGTGTATCTCGTTCAATTTCATGTGTTCGGCTGGCTGGTTCTACGTCTGTCATTTTCCTTCGTCCGGTAGACGGCGACTGACTGTCTGTCCGTGGGTCTCTCGGACAGGTTGCCTGTTCGCCTGTCTGCGTGTCAATCTGTCCGACTCTACGTCAGAGCAGGAACGAAAATGCATACGGAATATCGTCCCCGAAATGCTGAGCCGGAAGACCTATCGCATAGCATTGGTTGTGGAGAACGCTATTAATTGAGAACAGTAGCTTTGCGGAAAACGCGTGCTGTGAAAAGGATGACTCTAGATAGGTAGAAAAGTGAAGGAATTAATGATAATAACTATGACGATGGAACGATAATAAGAGGGGTGGAGCAGAGCTCAGCACGATCAACTGTTTGTACCTTTTTGTATTCCGGATTGAGATAGACGAACGAGCGTGGAGGAAACGCGGAATATTTGATACTGGCCCCCGAGGATTTTTATCTGTGCCGGAAATATCTATTCTGTTGGTGCGAATATCTGAGGCAATAAGCAAGGAAGCGTCAACGTAGCGAATCGCGCGCGGAATGTACTGGGTGGAATCTATTAGATTAGTTTCTTGTATTTTTGAGACTCGATTTGAGAATGGAACAATGAACTCTACGATCTATGGAAGCCGAGCGATCAGACGGCGATGCGGATATATAAACTTGAACTTACATAGGGAAAAAGCGACATACAAACCGCCAGACAATTATACATAACTATTGACAAACTGTACACGAACTCAATCCGATTGAAGTGGCTCCCTCATTTCAACGTCTTGAAAATTACTATATCTCGATGTAGTAATGTTCGTGGAAGGGATCAATAATGAACCACAACGAACGCTCGGTGACTGAGAGCCTTCAAATAAGTTCTGTAAAAAAATGGGAGGGAAGTGATGACCGGCGATTGATTCGCGAACAAGATCAATGAATTCAGTCTAAGTTGTCGAGGATCGATGAAGTCTGAGCTAATGGAACCTGAACAAGCGATGATGATGACGGATGAGATGCAGGTGGGATAAGTTATCTAATCGAATAAACCTCATCAACGTTCGCGCATAAACGAATTCACGAATTGTCTCATCATTCTAATCCTCAGTCGCGTCTTACTGCGGCGGTGCGTCCCGAGGAGTTTCGCAGGAATTTCTCGGGACTCCTCGAGGCAAATCCTGACGAACGGTAGCTACGGAGTACTCTCCTCGATCTCAGAAGAACAGCTTTAAGCACTAGTTTGAAGAATAGTTTGATGGACTTTGCTTGGCAATTTGTTGACGGCGAACCTTCGAGCTTCCCTCAGGCGGCGAGCGACGTTGCGAGGTTTCTCCCGAAAGAGGTGCCAAGTGACGCAAAAGTATCGACTTTCTAGTGAGTCAGATATGTCTCTTTGAATAGACGCGTGCTTTCGCTAGAAGGAAGCTCGGTGCGATGTTGACACCATCGGGACAGGTTAGCCATATCCTCGTCTATTCCGAGTTTTCCAATTCTCCAAGCGCCTGTTCGAGCTCCTCTTCTCCTCGACGCTCGTCGAGCCATCGACTTGAGTGTAGCGCAGAGCAGAAGCTGAGGACTTCGGCAACTGTGTGAGTTTTCCAGCGACTCGAGCCGCCAGATTTTGTAGAGCGAAGCTCCTCAAGCCTGTAGGCATCCTTTACTCGTCAGCATAAGCCTCTCATGCTAAATTACTGTCTTCAGAGGATTTCAGAAAGCGAAGGCTGGGAGATCCCGCGGGGCTCTGTTGGAGAAAGGAAGGACAACCAGGACCGCCGATCAGCGGGTGAAACTGTCCGGGCTGGGGCCAAACCGATAGTTCCTCGTGTCTATCCGATCCGGCTCGACGGTCTCCCAGGAGATCCGTCGGATCCCGATATTTCAGGTCAGACCCGACGGAGAATCCCCAAATGTTCGATGATCCAGCTGTTGGATGAGACAATCGGATGCAGACCAAATCTATCGACTTACGTCGTAATATCTCATGGATGAACTGTCCTCGCCCTGTAAGCGAACGATAACGGCCAAGATGGGAAGCGCTTGATGAGCTCAAGAATCGAAACCCCGATACGCTTTGGATCGCGCACAGCTCTCTGATGTCGCTGTCGGGTTATGAATTCCTGGTAGAGACCATCACAGAGAAAAAATATGCAGCTTTGCCTGCTCATTCGATCTTCCACCCTTCCCCTGGAGAAATTCTGAGCAGCTATTTAATAATTGCAAGCGAATCGAGGACTGCGGCAGGCTACAGCATTGAATCATTCAACTCGTTTCAGGGGACATGGGTTTCCTTTCGAGTTCTTCAGAGCCCTCATGCGAAACGTCGGTTCATCTCATTAGGAGGTTTTGACGTCAGCGCGTCTGGGACGAGATCACTGAGCCCGATTCGGAGTCGAATCCTGTTCCCATTTTCCTCTAGCCCTCGGCGTTCGCAAATTGAGAACACGCTCGCATTACGTATGCAATCAGTGTCAACTTTATTCAAGCTTCATTAGCATTTTCCTGTTCCGCCCGCGTCGTCTTACACGGATTGGGAGTCACAATGTCCTTTCATCAAAGATCCATATCCTTGGCTTATTGTCTGTTTGATTGATGGGGGAATGTGGTCGTAAGTCTGTCTGTGTTTATGTTTGTTTATAAGTTGTCGAAGTTTGTCTTCTGTTCTGAAGGGAGCGGTTATTTTTCTTCCGTCTCAAGGAACTCCTGTCCTGGGATGAGGCCGATAGTAGGAGGACGGGAGAAGCGAACGCGCGCTAAGATGCAAAACTTTCAATTTTGCAACAGTGCACCCAACCCGCGTCGTTTCCGCCACAGATTCCGCTTCGGGAATAACAGGAGTGATTTTCAACAAACGTACAAATAGACGTAGGAGTAGCTGTTATAGGAGGAGAAGAAGAAGAAGAATGAGTCGTTCTAACGGGTAGGAGAAAGAGTTAGATTGTAGTAGGATGAGGAGTTGGAGGAGCAGCAGTATTGGAAGTCGGACGAGGAGTTTGAGCTGTAGTAGCCGATGCTGTGAACGATGTCACAGATCATGTTGAGGAGGTGATTCCGGTGGTGCGGGGAAGAGGTTGAAAATAACATCCGGGAACTCCTTCATTGCCCGAGAAAAAGGCCACTTCCGATGTCCCAGTTCTCGATACGCACCTCATAGAGTATTCAACAGAACACATTCTGTGCCGCTTCATGGTGACATCACCTCATATAGATCATTCCTAGCGCGTGACCTCATTCTAATTTCCTCAGGGAGATGAGAATTTTCATACCCTAGATGGGAGTGCTTGGAGGATCAAAGTTCAAGGTGACGAGCACTGAATCACAGTCAGAAATCGGATAAGATATCTCTATGAGTTGGATTGATTCCGAACGCTCCGGGAGCGTTTCAAGACGCAGCGCTAATTGCGATCGAATTATCGGTGGAAAATGATTTCGACCTCACTCCTTCTTGCAAAGTCCGCAACACTCCTTCCCTCGCGAGCTAACAACATAATATAACAATCATGTAGAGCAATTCCAACGCTATGAATCCATGCATCATGAATATATGCTTTGTTGGATGTATGTTCCTCTCTTCATATCCAGTATATCGGATGGATCAGTGTCCCAATGTACTCATGAATGTTTACTCCATGTGAAGCGAATTCTATAATCCTATGATCACTGCTGTCTTACCCTTTCAACTGTCGAACTCTTGTCGAGTTTTCCGGGACATTGATTCCCATTTTTCGTACTTCCGAAGCGCTTCGCTCTCATCAACGAACTTCCTTCGAGACAATCTTCTGCGGCTAGCGTCTGATAAACGCGTACAAACAATCCGCCCATTGATCAAGGGCCTTGTCCTCGCAACGTTTTTGACACTCTCGCATTGACATCATCGATCGAATAATTGATATTCACCGTTCAAGGGACGACATGAGAGAATCCTAGATGAAAATCAGCGAGTCAGGGATGATGAAACAACGATACTCCATGAGGAGATATCGAACCGATGGCGAACGTTCGTTTTTCCCAACAGCTGAGGGTTCACTCATTTCATAACTCGCGACGTAAAAGTCTGTCGAGTCTGTATGAGTCCTGCCGCGCGAATGAAATCATCTTGCGGTGGAGAGCTCCGACAGGCGGAGCGATGAACCTTCCAACACATTCCCACCTCATTCGCATTCCCATTTGCCAGTCATCGAAGGTCTATCACAAAGTCTATTAGATAACTGGAATTTTCATCTCCTACACTTTTCGAATGTTTCACCGTTAGATTCCCCTCTACAAGTCAAATTCCTGTCGCATGGATCGCATACGATACGTTTGTTCTTCTCCAATCATTCATTCTTGGTTGTGTCATCAAGCTCGCGAGAGGAGTCCAGATTAGTGAGGTGTTTGATGTTGATTTGAATGGGCTACGAGATGTTGATTCGCACTCAGATTGGTTCGTAAGTGTTCAGGAGTAACAAACAAACACTCGGTTTAAGTCGGAGGATTTCCACTGAACAGACAGTTTCGGGTAGACGCAAAGGCCAGGAATACCTGGAGATGGTGATAATAATAATAATAATAATACATAGCACTAGAATACTGCCGGTGAACTATTAAGAAGGGTCGCGGTCCACGAGAATTTCTTTTGATTGAGGACCGCCCTCTATACATCGATCGATAATCATGATAATTATCGGAATGGGCAAGAAACCGAGATCGGCAGTTAGAGTTCAGACAGGAGATCGTCGTTGGGTAATGTTGGGGCCTTGGGCATCTCACTGTGACCCGCTTATTGGTCTCACGGTTTTCTTCGTTTTCATTTCATCTTCATTCCCGAACCTCAAATACGTCGATGACGTCATCTCAAAAAGTTAAAAAGAGAATACAATTTACAATCGATAATCCGGAAGCCTACTAAACGACGAACGAGAGCGCCCCTGAAAACGGAATAGGATTCGCTCGGCTGTTTCATCGTCGTTCATTCCACGACGTTATTGCGGAAGACATTTCTTGATTGTCTCCAACTCAACAGCCGACCGCAAGCGGGAATTATTCCTTGGAAATGATTCCGCCGCTCGATTCTTCCTTCCAGTGAGGCATTGGCAGTTCGAGGTTCGATACACCTCCACCGCGTTATTCTACGGAAGTCAAGTTAAAAATCCATCAATGTCGATCATTCTTTACAATTCCTTTGTCTGCTGGGAAAAATTATCATAGCAGAGATAGCCCGGCCTCGGGAATGATAAATGGCGTTCGGATCCGGATTGAGGAAAATCAGGACAAGGACCGCTCAAAGGCGCTCGCTCCGCTCGGGAACTAAGAATATCTACTCGCAATGGTAATCTGATACACTTTCAGGCCAGTTTGCATATTCGAAGTCACCGTCGGGGAAGCGACGACGGAACTCACCCACCGTGACTTGCCGTAAGAAACGAACCCAAGCAGTACTTGGAGAGGCCGTCGTCGCTTCTTTCCGGTTCTCCTATTCCTCTCCTCGAAGTGATATTTGTGGGGGGCGAAAATTCAGGATTCACTTTCTCGTTGACTCTCGCTCAAAGAGCGTACCTTGTTTTCTCTTTTTTGGATTCGAAACGATCGCTCATAGATGTCCTCTGGAGTTTGCAGCCGGAGAACGTTATGCATTTCAGAGAACGCGCCTTCGAGCGCATGCTCTGATTGAACCATAGGGAAACGATGCGTTCCCATAGTGCACCCATGGAGGTAAGAAGTAATGGAATTCATTCAATAATACTTTCTTCGAAAAACGCCGACGGATAGAGGAACGTCAGGAGAGGGAAATCCTCGGAATGGTAGATATATAGAAGACTTGTTGGAAAGGTCTTGGGAGAAGACTCTGTACTGATTTAGGGACAGCGATGGAGTTTACCATCTTTACACATCACCGCAATAAGCTTTCGAGGCTAAAGGTGCAACCCGCTGGCGGGTGGCAACGCCCAGCGTTGCGTGTACAATAGATACACCGACAGTTGCTCACCATAGTGGGCTGTGTCGGCTCGCACATTGAAAACCTGCACGCATTGCACGTCTTGCACGGTGCGCGGAGACCTTTCTGCAGGTTAGAGGTTCTAAGTCTCCGGCAAGCCAAAAGCAATCGTTTCCGGCTATCGGACCAATGTCAGCCAGGAACGTTATCGAAATCGAAACCGCAATTACGGTGTTCGCTGCCGCCGCCGCCGTCTCCTCCTCGATAAGAGTCTTCTTTTTCATAGCTGGTGCTTTAGGCTAGTGAACCCGTAAAGACAGACGCTAGAGCGTGCCGTTTGAGCATCGGTGGTACGAGGACGTACGAGGGCTTTCAGTGCGAGCCTGGGTCGTACTGTAGCAGCCTCACTATGGAGGGGTCGCTCTTTGCCCCCTCTATGAACTCCTCGAGAGATAGTCTGCCGTCTTGGTTTTTGTCCATTTGCCGGAAAATTTTGTCGGTTCGTTTCTCTGGGGTGGACTCGTCTTCCGGCATCTTCATCACGGAGCCCACCATTTTGTAAATAGCCTGTAATATCGAAATGCGTTCGGTGAATTTGGAGCCTTGAATCGGCCCAGTATTTGACCCTAGTTCGTGTCGAGTTAGTTCTGATCCGCGTATGACTACTTACGGTGACGATTTCAAGCATTTCTTGATGCGAGATGTAACCATTGCCGTCCAAATCGTACATGGAAAAGGCCCATCTAAGCTTCTGCTCGAGCTTGCCCCTTGATGTTACCGAGAGAGCGCATAGAAACTCTCGGAAGTCAATCGAGCCATCGCCGTTTGCATCGAACGTCCGAAAGACGTGTTCCGCAAACTTGGACGCATCTCCGTAAGGGAAAAAGTTGCCATAGATCTTTTTAAACTCTTCGATCGACAAGTGACCAGAGGGGCAATCCTTCAGGAATCCTTTATACCATTCCTGGAAGGGAAATAGAAAAAAATATATCAGGTCATGGTATCAGGCCACTGGACAACCCTCCCGCAATCTTCTGCTTCATCGCGATTCCAACGCATAGGTGCTATCGATGAGACTTCAAGATTAGCTCCCTGGGGGCGCACATCCGACGAGTGGACACTTGTCTGACGGAGTCTCAAAACTCCGCCGGTGACAAAGAGTCAACAACAGCCTGTGAGACTGTCTGATGAGTAATTATGGCACCGAGCTTCTTGCCATTCACGCTTCTTGCTTACCTTTGTCGTCTTCTCTAAGTGGAAGTCATGAATTTTTGAGAGCGTGGTGCTCAACTCTCGAGCTCAAGCGTGCCAGAGCGGAATGTACATACATACATACATGCATACATACATGCAGGCGCCAACAGACTCTTGAAAGGATAACTGTCGCGTCAGTCACTGAGGACAAGAGTCTATGTTTGTATCATAAGAGTGGGGAGCTTGAATCCCATCGCTACAGGAATAGAAACGAAGCAGGGAAGTAGGGCTGCATGGTAAATCCGCTTCGGTGCTGCACAATTCTAGGGGGAAACTCTGCTGTCTACGTCGCGTCACTCCTTTCTCTCCATGAAATTGGAAAACGTCAGCTTTCCCAAAACTTTGATATATGTTCCCTCGCGAGAGGGCTCGGGACGAGGAGAGAGGAATTCCGAGTTCGCGAAGCTTCCACCATCATAGAGAAAATCGACTGGAATGGAATCGCGATCCGCATGACGTTTCCACCGAATCGACAAAGTTCGCTTCGTTCCGAAAAGGATAATGGGGAAGCGTTTTGTTTATTCCCGTTGTAATCCGAGATCTCGCGGACCCACTGAGCAGAGCGAACCCGAACCCTCTCCCAGCTGTGAACTTTTGTTCCGTGATTTCGGGAGTGAAAACGAATCCATACGAGCGCGAAGAGTATAATAGAACAGTTGCATCTCCGCTAGACGCCGCGTGCCTCGTAGGAAGCAGTCGTCGCTCGAATTGTTCAGTGAACACTTCGGTGGAAGCGTGACCGGTGGAAATTGGATGCTGAGCCCTTCTTCTCGAGGATCGCCGCTACGCTGAACGAAGTCGACAGGGGTCGATAACAGACTAAAACCGCCATTTTACAGATTTTTCCTTCGTGAACGACTGCAGGGAGAGGGTTGGGGGATCGATGTCGGGCTCTATGCAAGGTCGGAGCTCGATCCCGCATCAGACGCTTGCGGGCTATAGGTACGCTCATCGTCCTTTCCTCGTGTGTGAGGAAAGGGAGAAACTGAAAAAGCCCCCGGCGGCACTCCCCATTGGAGGAGAGGGAGGTTCCAAGAATCCCGTTGCGTAAGCGTCAGGGGAAAAAAGCCGATGATCGACAGAAAGTTTCCGAAATTCCATGAATCTGTCAAACTTTTCTCGCCGCTACCCAGCCATTTTCCCGCGGGATACGACAAGCGATCCTGGCCAGTGGAAACTCAGAAGCATGGGAGCCCCTCCAAGCGTCTCCGCTCGCACTTGACAGAGTGTATGAACAAGAGTTTCCCATATCTGCATGCCGCAAAGCATCAAAAACCTTCGAACGGACGGAGGGAGGACGCCTGGACCGGCTCATAAACCTAATACCTACACGGCGGATTAGCACCCACGACGTCGTTACCCTACTGATCAATAGTTTTTCATGCGATTGGCGACTACATACTCATTCCCAGACTAGCTATGCCTACGCTGTATCGAGAGGTCTCGGAGTTAATGGCGAACTGTATTCCACCAACCTGAATTTCTGCATCTGTAAACTCCGTGTTCTGTCGGAGATCCTCAAGCACCTCGGGCTTCAACTTGCTGTTGTGTTTGCCCATCTTCTTTCTTTTCGAACTTCTGAATTTCCGAAGAAGATTGCGGAGTTTCGCTGTTCCGGTTGACTTCTCCCAATCTGAATGTATGAATGATCTCAGGACCGATATCCGGTATCCCAATGGGGGCGGACAGAGATGCTTTCGGTTATCCGGGCTACGTTTCGTTCTATCAGTGCACGTAGTCTCCAAACGCTGATTTTCAGGATGTCACCAAGGAAATCGCAGTAGGCTGAGGAGTAAAGGAAGGAGAGTCAATTTTACTGTCCGTTGATTTTTCCCGCGACTCACTCCCGCTGAGTGAGCCGCTCCCCGATTCCGAATGAAATGATCTGCTCCTCTGGGAGGATCATCTAGGAGTTCACGGCGGTGGAAGAATTATATTCGGATGGGTATTGACGTGTGATATTGGCGTTTGCAGAGTCCATGGTTCGAGTACTGGTGACACCGGGGGAACTCCCCCCCGCGGAAGAGCGACCGAGGAATGCTGCTCCCATTCAGAAGTGTTCGTCCGAGTACAAAGCAGTGTATTCTCTTGCTTATAAGGATGAGGAGTCGATGAGAGACGGGAAGACTTTTCTTCATTTCTCACACCGAAATTCGCTCCGAGCATTGCTCTCGCGCGGAAGCTAAAGACCCTCCTCGGTCGTTTGGGAATTATCGTGTATCGCGCTCGCCTCCGGGAACAGACCGAGAAACAATTCGTACAATCTGCGCCTCCGCTAATTCGTGGCACTTGATGGAGCAATCGAATTCGCAGCGGTCGGAGACGACGTCAGCTCTCTTACGACCTTCGCGAAGACACAGATAGGGATTGGGAGGAGTGATCCGTCGGAGGAACGGACTTGGAAGACGGACAGGCGGTCAGTCAAGCGAATCGACGGACCTCCAATATCACCCCAATCGTTGTCGATCTCTCAAGGGAGAAGAGCGGAGTCGTATGAACAGCTCATTTGTATTAGCAATTCGTCGGTTGGACGACCGTCTGACCGGCTGGCTGAACATGACCCTCTTCTGAGAGTTTCGCCCAGAAAGCCGCTTGGGTAGAGAACGTTCCCAAATTGAATCAGATCCCCAGTTCTTGATCAATGATCTCACCAGCGGGAAAGTGCTCTCGGACCAGAGACGGTCGCGAATTGAGGCACGAGTAACGCTGCGGACAAATCCATATGGTCGATCGTCACCAAGGATTTGATCTTCTATCAATGAGGACGCGAACCGAATTTACCCAATTATTGAATCCGTTCGTTTGAGAGGCCTAAAGAATGTTCCGAACGGGTCCCAACGTGCATGTTGAAGGCGGGAGCCGACGAGTGTAAATGCCCGAGAATTAGGCGGCCGCCAGTATATCGCGAGCCGACGCCTCGGGTCCGCAGAACTTGGCCGCCCTCGGCTTTTTCTGTGAGTGGAGAATACTCTTCGAATTGAGTTCCCCGTTCCATTATTTCGACTCCGCAACACGGCGATTGAGTTTTTCAATGAGGAGGATACCCGTTCGAGGAAGCCTTTTGCCTGGTGGGATGGACCTATGAACTCCCGCAGGGACCGAAGATTCCGAGAGAATCTCAAGTTCGGGGCAGTCACCCCCAAGGAGTGCCTCGGTGCTGCGTCTCAATGAGGACTCAATTAAAGATTGAAGAGGTCGAGAGACAAGGCCGGTGGAAGAGTTCTTGGGATCCGCATGATAATGTCGTTGAGCGGAAGGATTTGGAATTTATACCGAGCTGATCCCGAGGGCATTCGAGTCCCCGACCAGGATTTGGCTCGACGCTTCCGGGGCTGAGCTTTGGGTCTTTCTCGAGAAAGCTCCAGAGCGACTCTCGGAGCGACCCGTCGACATCAAATAAATGCGCCTGGGAAGGGCTCTGAGATCGCAGCAATAAAACGACGATTTGTCCGTGTGCGATGTAGACTACATCCCGCCCATGATCGCTCCGTGGAAACTCGCCGCTGAGCTCGTAGGCGATGACTCGCTCATGCATTTATCGGACACGCCGCGGATCTTTATTCGTCCCGTGAAATCTGATCGGTAATCTCGGAGCGATTCCGCTCAAAGTATTTCGTTCACGCTCTCGATGCTCGTTAATTACGTCGAGCTTCAGCTCCGATCGTCATCAGTGATAGGAATAGACTGAAGGGAGGAGAGAGAACGCAGATTGGACTGGCGGAGCCCGCACGGTAAGGTCACTACCGCATAGCGCCGTCCTATGCCCGCCAGATACATTGTGACGTGATCCTTTGCGGGGCCAAAGGTCAAATCTTGCAGCTATGGCCGCCGCCGCCACGGCGGCGATTGATACTCCAGGTGTACTCCACGAAACACGCAGTGAGGGATTGGGGAGCCCAATGCACTTTTGAAGCTCCCAGGCGACGGAGCTTTGAAATTGTTTCGACGTTTTTGGAATTTACACCGATGACGACGACGACGAATATAAACGCCAGTAATAATCGCAACCGCCACGCAAGCAAAACTCCTCCACGTGAGCAGCGTACGGACGAATCGCGGTGGAAGCTTCTTCCCAAACTCGGCCCAGTCGGGTGGCGGTAACGGCGAGATCTATGTACATTGTCAACGTTGTCTCCGTGAACATCGAAACTACATCAATTCTGCTCCATATCTAACAACCCATCCACAGATCCGACGAACAACTCGTAGCTTCCCGCTGTTAGGACAAGGTCATCGAACGCAGCGTCGTTCAAGCATCGGAACGGTTGTTCCTGATCTGAAATGCCGTCTCCGACAGCTGTGTCAAGTTCGAGAGACGCCGAGGGGAGGAAAGAAGCAGCAGAAAAATTGTTCGGCGAAATGATTGGAGGGAGCGTCCCATCCCTATCTGCTCCCGGAAGAGCAATCGAACGTAGGAACGGCCGTGGTCTACTCTCTCCTAGACGAGTCCTCCGTGAGTCACCGCTGACTTCTGCTTCCTCTCTCTAGCCGTCGGCACTGCCTGCTTCGTTCTCATTCTCCCAGGTCTTGCAGTCCCTTTTTTCCCATTTCTCCCGTTATCTTCTATCGACGAGAGACTGACTGAGAGACCGGAGTGTAAGCAGCTTAGCAAACCGAGAACATCGTCTCTCTCCGGCTAGGGACCCTGTTTTTTCCCCTGCGCCGAGAGCATCTGCTTGGACGGCCTCCTTTAAGCAGAACCTATCCCACTGCCTCCTCTCCCGTGCCTGAGGGAGAAAGTGTAGTCTGAGTTCCTCCGAGACCCAGAACGCTCCTGCCCCTCTCCCCTTTCCCCGGAGCCCTGCCTCTTTCACCCCAGCGGCAGCCCCTCCCCCTTCCCCCCGAGCTCTTCATCGTCGGGGCCCTCGAGGAATATCTCTCTAGATTCCACAAGTAATTCCGTCTACCTGCCTCTGGCGTCCGTGGGGAGATCATGCAAGGATTGAAACAAACGTATCAAGTGAATGAACCTACGAGCAAACGAACTCACCTTAGAGGCTGTTCGGCGACAGTTGGGTTGATTTGAAAGAATACGGATGAAAACGTTTTTATGATGAGGAGCCGGGGTAACGACTCATATGAATACGATGATGATGCTTCCAACGCCAATGTGATGAACGACACAAACAGAGTAAGAGCAACAACAAGTCACAAACTAGGGCACACCCACGCTTTCGGTGGTTCGAATAACAATCGGAATCGGTCGTCTGTTTTTTGGCCTGAGCTTCGAGCCAACTGAACCCTCGACTACCCGGACAGGCGCTGGATCGCTCTCTCGGGTAGGGGCGCGCTTCAATCGGCCGGAACTGACTCCTACCGGGTTGTTGTAGGCCACTATATGCGGCTATCGGCGATCCGGGGACGCATCACGTGGACAAACACGTTTTTTCCGTGGCCACGCAAGCGATTCACATGAACGACGTCCCGACGCAACGATGTCTTCGGCTGAGCGATGATAGCGCAGCAAGCAAATGATGATTTTGAAGCGAGGGAGCTGCAGCGATTCCACCGCTCAGAGCGGCGAATTTTCCGATCGCGGGGGGAGGGGCTATCGCAGGTTTGAATCTTCTCAGGGAAGACGACGGTGATTCGATCCGAGGGATGGTGCCGGACGTGGATCGTCGAAGAATCCACGCAGTAGAAGTCAAAGGTCGGATTCGGCCGATGAATCAGACGGTGGCGGGATGGGGGGTGTAGCACAAACGCAGGCGCGACAACGACGCCAAGGCGAACAACAATAGAGAACTGAAGTACGGACCGGCACCGAAATCGTGCTCCAGTGTTCCGTTTCGGATTTCCGCGCGATTTCCAATCGCGATGATTCGAATACAATATGTGTTCGCGACAGTCGGGGGTTAGTCGCTGCCGGTTTCTCTCAATCGAGTCGATCTGTTCAAACGCGTTCGTCGCCTTCGCTCAATTGATTCAGCCAGATCGGTCTGCTTCTTCTTTTTTCGGCCGTTTCTTCCTCGTCCGCTGCTTCTTCTAAACACTTATCCGAATTAGCACCTTTCGTTGAGTGGCAGGGCCCCCAAGGGCCCTCAGCTGCGCCGCCGGGTCCACATAGCAGCAGTTTAGGGGACCTGCAAACGTTGAACGAGTTAGTGAAACTTTCTTGCCAATATTAGCTTAACCTCGTCGCCGGCCGGCCTGCCTGCCTGCCTGCCTGTCTGTCGGGCGACCAGTCGAGCCAAGGCTTTGCTGGCGAGGCTGTCCCTTCTTTGGGAAGGGCAAACATACGAATCGCAAGAGTCGGAGTCCAACTAACACATTACTGCGTCGGATGTGACAACAGAATGAGGACATGGGGAAGTTTCGGGGAACGCTTCGAGGACGAGACGGGTACAAGAAGCTGTTGTCCAATACATCGAGTGTAGCGATTCAATCAGAGGTTCCGGCAAGGAGGACAACTCGAAACTTTCGTGTCGGAGCGCGCACTCGACGACCAGCGAAACCGAAGAGCAAAACCGGGAGCCCTGTGTCTTCGCCTCAGGGAGCGATTTCGTCGACGAGCCCCATGTCCGCGCAATCGAGTTTAGTTCCCGAGTCACAAGTGGTTCATGTTCACTCCATCTTTGGAGAGCCCCTAGTCGAAGAGGTCAGTCAGGTTTAATTACCGTCGTTCTCTCTGGACGGAGACGGACAGCGAAAGCTTAACGTGTCGTCGCGTTCCCCGACAGCGACTTGGAGGTATCCGAAGAAGGATCAGCTCGAGACCCTTCCATCGGGACGCATTCTCCTGATGGAACATGTTCAATGCTCCGCGAAACTACCGTCGACGCACTTTGACGGAGTACGATGGATCGTCGAATTCACATCATCATCTTGGTAATAATCGACGCAGACGGCGTGCTCGCCGCCTCCAGCGTAATTATGGATCGACGCGGCTTTTATGAATCAGTTGTGTAGTAACGTCTCATCGGCGCGGCATCCCAGAGACCGTCACTATCGTAGATTTGATTGCCGTAATCGGAATACGTAACACGCATCGCGGTGTGTGGGAGTAATCCATCGCATATTAGGATCGCAACTCAGCTCGGCCGAGTTCGACGTTCGCGCGCGTCACAAGCTCCGTGACCGACTTTATTCCGGGAGGGAGCGCGTTATCGAATTCTGAACTCACCAAGGCGGTTGATATATCGACTTGGAGCGAGGGAGAGAGGGAAAAGACGAATTCGTTCCTGCTGCATTGCGAGCGAAATATTTCAGTTAAACGAAGCCCGGCATTGCTCGGAGCCAGGACATCTCCCCTGGGTCCTGTACGACGAGCTACGTGCCTCTTGCCTACTTGCAGCGCGGGCCGACCCATCGTGTTGGCTCTGGGCTGCATTGCAAAAGCTGCTGCTGGCGAAATGTCATTGGGCCATTGGGGGAACAGAGCGGCGGCTCAGCCGCTGTATCGGGAGTCTGTTCAGGAGTTTTCTCGTGGCGATGACGGCACGTATCGCCTACTCCCAACGTACTGTGTCGGAGCTACGCGTATCAATCCATGTGTTCTATGGGCATACAGGCCGATGGGAGCCAATAACGAGAATTACGTGCGGCAGGGACGACGCGCGGGAACGATGCGACGACGACGTTAATCGGCCGCTTTCTCGTTGGCTTACGGATTGGATTCACAACGAATACGGGCCTCGGGTGTATACGGGGTTTTATTCATTATTATGATGCAACTGAACAACATCGATTCACTGTTCCTTCTTCAGACCGTCACCGTAGTTTGTGGAATATCTGAGGGAGATAGCGTCATGGCATAGGTTCTCTCTGCCTCTCGTAGACGTATATAAAAGCTGCCTTGAACTGTGGACGTCTAGTGTGGCAATCATCGGCGACTCGAAGAGATTGCTGTTTTGTACAAACAAATCACGGAGGTGTTCCAGCTCCGAGTGGTGTCCGACGGCTATTCAATTCTCTCGGTTCGGTACCGCTAGGCGGCTGGACGGTCTTCTTATTATTTGTCTTCGGCACGTTAATCCAAGAGCAGGAAGGTAAGTTGATTTGCTGCTCGGTCGGTCGGTTGCTTGATTTAGTAGAGCTAAAATGTGGGACGTGGATGTGGACTCGACCAGAGTGCCGGTGAAGTGTCACCAAACTTGTCGACCGACTTCCTCCGTGTTCCTCTGAAGGATATGGCTTGCCGTCCGTCTGCAACGTGTCCGCCCGCATAATGTCCACTGGTCGCTCGCATTGCCGGCTACACCTACCAGGCAAGCTGACAATGAGCGGGCGTTTGAGCGATCGGATACCCAGACAGACAGGCGTCTACTTAAGTGGGTAGGTAGGTAGGTAGTTAGGTAAGTGGGCAGTCATTCAGTCATCGAGTCTCCTCTGCTGACGAGTCGTCCAATCGACCGGATTAGAAGACCTCAGACTCGGACGGAGTGCCGAAGGCAAGCCAACTACATGCCGTTATTGGCTGTGAGTAGGGCTGCCAGTTTCTTATCGTGGAGACAGCCCTCGACGAATTCCTTCATCGTGAGGGTGCCATCACCATCTTGGTCCATTTTGAGGAATATCTCCTTAGTTCTCTCCTCAGGGGACTCATCCGACGTCCCGGGACCGAGCATATCGTACAGTGCCTGGAAGGGATAGTTCCGGCTTAGATGATGGTGTTTTCGCCTTATCCCTCGCGGTCTAGTCTGTCTCGATCCCTGTCGACGGATCCATTTAGGATATTGGCCGAGAGACAGAAATGACGCGCGACAGAGGATCCGTGGAACGACGACATCTCGAATATGCACTGCGAGTTCAGACTGTTCCTAGAAGCGACCACAAAGAGACGGGACAGCACTCACCTTGACGATCTTTGTCATTTCGGCGATTTCGATGCCGCCGTCGTTGTTGATGTCGTACATTCTGAACGCCCACTTAAGACGTTCTTCTCCTGAGTTGGACGCCGTGATGCCGATCGCCATTAGAAACTCTTTGAAATCTATATGTCCTGAATTATCGGTGTCAAAAGTCCTGAACACATGATCGCAGAACTTTTCGGGGTTTCCGGTGGGGAAGAACGTCCTGTAGATGTCGATGAACTTTTTGCGAGACAGCTTGCCGTTCGGACAGTCTATCTTGAAACCCTCGTACCATTCACGGATCGTCTGTTCGTCGTACTTTGTGTGGGTCTTGAGGAAATCTATGTCCTCTTCGCTGAGTTCGCGTATTTTCGTCTGTTGGCAGCCCATCCTGTTGATCCTGATGACAGGTTGTTGTCCGATGATCAACTAACGTTGGCAACCAACAGTTACACTTCACTACAACTGATGTGGTACGGTAGTTCTCCCTAGGTGGAACGATGGCTATAATCGACTCTACGTTCCAGCTTCGCGCAGCTCCCTGCGACTCCTATGCGATTTCTGAAAGAGGAAAATCTTAGTGAAGGCCCCTGGAATCAGTTTGTGAATCAGGATCCTCAAGGATCGTTCGAGAAACTTTTCACTCCAATCAAGGCATGGACTTCAGCCGCATGCCGAAGTTTTTCGGGTGCAACAGGAAATTACGCTACGGCCAAGCATTCAGGGGACGGGAAAATCGAGGAATATGGAAGCTCCTGTGCTCAACGACACCATCGACGGCCACGATGCTGAAAATATCAACTCGCGATGCCGATCTCGTGGTGGATGTGCCCTGCGTTCTAATATGTAAAATGTGGTCAGGAGGGTTGTGCCATGCAGGCCGACAGATAGGATTGGCAGCCAGGCTGGCGGGTAGGTACGCAGACAGGCAGGCCGCCAGACACACAGGCGGAGGCCCGGGGCACGGGGTCGCCCGAGGGCCTTGGCCTTTACAACTGACAGGTCCTAGTCACGAAGTATACCGACATCATTACGGGAAGGTTAGCGAGATTCGCTGTGCTCGAGCGAAGAACTCAATCCGTCTCCGTACCGGTTGAGTGTGTGACTGTGTTTCTAGGGGTGTCAGCCGAGTCACTTTGGAGCTGAATCCGTGAAAGCTTCTGCTGGAGCAACAATCGTCGTTCGCGGGAATTCCGCGCTTCTTTCTTCGCGAAGCAATCAGCGATTGTTACTCCAGGGCGGCAACGTCTTCCCTTTTTTCCCGTCGCAGCCTTCCTCCCCCGGAGCCTTCCGCTTTCGAAGCGCCTCGCTTCTCTAATTGGACGGAGGCAATAATTAGAAACTACGTCTCATGCACAGCATTCAAGATAAACAGAAACGAGTGTGCATACAGGAAAGCAAACAGAAGGAGATGAAATAGCAGGACCGTTCAACGGCAGTGCGAGAACTAAATTTAGATCCTCCTCTTCCTCTCTCCGCGCCTTCCGGGGGAACTTATTTCGACGCTGCTATCGGCGTTGCCGTCGCCGCCATCCGGAAAAACCGATGACTCACCCATTCCCGACTCTTCCAACATCCGTGAGATTTCTGCAAGCTCGATCCACTCTGAGCATCCCGACGGGTGCACCGTTCTCGTCGGGTGCTTCAATTGGAGCAGTGAGAAAAAGCAAACCACAGCAAAGCAGCGCGCAATTCTCGTCTTCTGCAGCGGGAGTGAGAGAGCAGAGGAGAACACCGCCAGACAAGCCCGAGGAAACGGGTAGACGAGGAGCGATCTCATCGTCTTCTAGCGAACTCCTTCCTCGCTTCCCTACTTGACACAAGACAAGGACAAAGAGAGAAATCCAGGTCTTCCGCGTGCGAAGAGAACTCCGACGACGCAGAGAAGACGATCTCGAATCCGGACTAATCACGCTACGCAGGCTTGGATTACGTTGATTGAGGGAGAAGTCAGGCTCTAGATCGCATGCACTGGACTGAAGTCCACCGATGTTGAAGCGGGACGTGTAACGAGTGCTTACCTTGTTAGTGGATGCGTATTTGAATGGGCTGTTGCGAACCGAATGAACCAGTCAGTCGGAAGGACAGTCAGCCACTTTGGATCACTCAAGAGTGTTGCAGGCTGCCGCCACCGAAAACCTGCTTCTGTCGCTGCTGCTGCTTCTTCTTCTGCTGCTGCAACAACTCGCTGGAGGGGCCTCCCGAGGCCTCGACATTCAAGATGCGCATTCAAAAAAAAACGGAATCTCCTCCGTCACGCCGGGATCCAGAAGACTCTGTCACTCGGCACCAGCACTGGACGGGCGAGCTTCGAGCAAGAACGACTTCATCGCTTCGGCGCGTGGTGGTCGTGGTGCTCTTGCCGCTGCCTCCACCGATATAGAGTCACCAGGCTCTTTTGGTGCGGATTTGTAAGCTGGCGGCGGGAGGCGGATCTGTCCAGCCGGGTACGCTGGGGGGGCGCCACTGCAGGTCCCGAGGGTGGTCACGGCTGGGCCTGGACTCACGCTTTACCCAACCTCAATCATAAGCACTGTTCACCGCATTGCGGCAACGGAATTACGTAGATTCCCGTAGCTTCTGCTAGAGCAGCGTCGTCGACGATGGTGTCGTAACTTATTCCTAGCCTACATAGTTCTAAGGTATGGCGGCCGAGACGACGAAAAACACGTAAACACACGGCCGATCACACGAGCTGGAGATCGTCATTGTTCTCCATCGAACAAGGAGCTCATCGAACACACAAGTTATGGCCGCGAAATTCCCCGGGACGTCGCGGAGCTCATTGGCGGCGGCAAACTTCCCCGAAGCAGTCATTGTTGCACTTGCCCGCGCAATTTCCCTATTTCGCTCGCTGCTGTGCAGCTGCGATGCCGCACAAACGACGCTGCCGCCGCGGAATCGACGGCGATGGCGGAAGCAGGGGGACGTAATGAGGAAAAACAAACGCCACCGCCGCCGACTTCGAGTCGTGTATATCGCGATGTAAATATCCTGCAGACAAAGCCCGGTCAAGAAACGCGACTCGTCTCGGAGTCGAACGCCGGAGGCATACCAAACCAACCGAGAGAACGACCGGGCCAAGCAAGGCAGAGGAGTGAGCGATGACGAGGACGTCGTCGACGTCGTCGGAACAAAGACCAGACAGTATGGATGAACTGCGGCGTTTCCACGGACGAATTACTTAAGGAAGACGACAACTCGGTCCTAGTTACGAGGACAGCTCTGTTTTCGGTTTCTCCGGGATCCCTAGAGTACAATTACCATTGTACCAAACACTCCACCCCCGTCTCTCTCTCGGTCGCAGCGGGCCGCCGCTAACCTATAAATAGCCCGTGTTCAGGAAGCTTGCCGCGGGCCGCCTATTCCAATGCCTAGACCCACGATACACTTATATATACCATCTCGTTTTCCCTCGTCAATTCATCCCTGAACTCGTTCCGAACAGCTTCACCTCACCCATTCGCGACAGCTGACCAAATGCGAGGCCATAGAGCTGCCTATGTCGCCGTCGGCCGCGTTCGCGGACCGCTCATTGGTTGAGACCCAAAATCCATGGGCGCGTCCGGATCTTTAGGTTCTTCCGCTCGGCAAACGATATCGACCCGAACGGGAGAGCTCGTATTTTCCGTTGGAGAGATCACGTGGCGGATTCGAGGCGAATATAATCTGGGCCCAACAACGTATCATTGACTGCACAACGGTCCTCTCAGCGTAACCGCCCAGTACGCGGAGCAGCGGCAGGCCTGGGTTTCCGAAGCTAACGTCGTCGAATGTCGCCATTCTTACCAGAGCATGTAGACTTCGAAAGGGGGCGTTTCTCGTCTCCCGCGCCACCCGGAACGTCGCGTCTTTTCCGACCACATTCTCCGACGGTTGCCTCTGAGCTGCAACCCTTTGACCTACCGTTTCCGAATGACGTCCTGGTGCATTCATCGGGACTCCATTCAAGGAGCGCTCATGGCGTCTCCAAGGCGGAGCTCGATGATAATTGCACAGGAGTATATTCCTGTGTATTGGACGCTTCCGTCGTCGTACCTATGCGTGAATCGGAACGAGAGCCCTTGACGACATTCGCAGATCGTTTCCATGTGGGCCCTTAATCATCGACACCCCAGAGATGCACTAACAGCACCAGCAAGGCGACAGGAGAAAGCATTTGAATCTCTCCATCGATGGGCTGCCCTGCCTCAACAGGAACTCAACCGAGTTAGCAAGCGAGCGCAATTGCTCTTGTGTCCGACGTCCGAATCCTGGGGCTGGGACCTGCCGTCACGATTGAATCAGCGGATCGAACTCTACAGAAAAGCGATTTCTGATTAGCGAGCGACGAGCTCATCGTGCGAGCTCGCCCCTGGACGAAGCGGGACCGGCCCGTGATTCTTCTGTGCCGAGCCGCTCCTCGAAGCCCCCTCGTCCCTGCCTTGCCCCTCTCTCCCTCCCCATCTCCCTCCGACGACTCATGCTTCACGTGCGATCACTTGGTAGCACTCCGTCAAGCTGAATCTTCTAGCAGCGGGTCGGTGCGGGGGGTTGACCGGCGGACTCGAAGCCTATTGGGCGCGCTTGCACGAGTCTCAGCCGCCTACCCATCCGCCTGCCCACACGCCCAGACAGTTCATAATTAACGAGGGGCTACGTCGCGTACAATGGGCGATGGCACCGCGTCGTCGTCCCGTTTCCTTTGACATTCACTTTCGAAGAGCGTCGGGCTGACCAGCTCTTTGCTGAGAGAAGGTTGCGATTCCGTGCGGAGTTCGGAATAATGATAAGGGTCATTGAGCAAAACGAAAACTCCGATGGCCATGAATCTGGCGAATGATGCACCTTGACCGGCCTGGTTACCGGATATCCAACGCGCGGAGCGAGCAGCGAAATAATCGTTCGCGAGTCGCGAGGTGTAGACTCGAGCATCGAGTACGAAGTCCGCGATGGGGACATGACGGGAACTATCGTTCCCGAACATGGAGGAATTAGAAATTCTCCCCCTCATCAATCGTAATTGATTGTGAGAACAAAGAAACAATAGAATTTCCAGCAATGGATAGGACTCGGGAGCGTTCATGATATTATTTCCTCGTCGATAGAAAGGAACTACCCGACTGGAACCATAAGTTTTGAACGCCACTCTTTTTGAAAATCCTCCATTAGCCGTTTTTTTCAAAGGGCAAAAGGCAGTACAGTTCCTAGGGAGTCGACTTCGACCGGAGCTCGCGCTTGGCAGTCGCAAACCGAGAGACATAGAGACCCGAACGGGGAATGATGGATTCTTATGACGAAACATTCCTTCATGAAGATAGATTGCGACCGCGTTTCCCGTATCGAGCCAATTACGTATCGAAACCACAGCGCACGAGTTCGACTTCCTAACGAAGGGGCGGACAGACCGGCGAGAAGGCTGACAGCCGTCGTATGAGACTTTTTTTCCCTACTCTCGGTAATGCGAATCGAGATTTCGGGGGGAGTTTTCAGCTATCCCGAGCTGCCTCGCTCGAAATCGCAGAGCCATACTCCTCTGGTGACCTCGCGAATACCTGGTCACCTTCCTCGCTTGTCCGCCGCCGCTGGTGTCGCCACGCTATCAACTCCGGCCGTCCGTGTCCTTCGTTTCCTCTGCTGAGGCCATTCTCGACTGGAGCTCCCCTTGCCGCCCATCGTCCATCGTCTCTCCTATTCCAGGGTCCCACAGAGTTTTTGTGGCTTTTGCTTAGTGGCCCGAAAGCTCGAAGTGAGCCGGGGTGACGCGACTGTGACGATGACGCAGCTGGGGTAGGCGCCGCCGTCAACAAACCGGGAGCTTCTCAAACTTCACACAAAGAACGGTAGCGAGCTGGGAGAATAATCGCCGCCGCTGTGACGTCCGTCTGCCGGAAAGGCTCCCGGAGACTTCCTCAGCTCTGATACCGGAGGAAACCATCTGCATATAGCAACGCTTGTTTCCATGGACTCCGTGTTGAAACGGAAAGGAACAAGACCGCTTGTTTCAGACGTGTTGCGAAGTCGCAATGTCTACATCGAGGAGGCTTGTGGTGCGATTCCGATCCAGTCCGATTGCGAGGTTGATTTTCCGGGGAATCCCCGGGGGAAATTCCCTCAGGGAGCTCCCCTCAAAAATTCCTGTCAAACGGACTCCCCGAAGGGATTTCCGGTCGCGTAACTGCACCAAGCGTCGAATACGTACAGCTCGCGGAAAAGTTCAGGAAGCATCTGAAAAGCACGGATAACCGAGAATGACGGGAGCTATGAAGCTTTACGACCGGTTTTGCACCTCATCCGCTCCTCATCCCTCAGGGACTGCCATAAAGGGTCAGACAACGGGCGCTCGTTTCCGGGAAACATCGGATGATTCCTCGATCCGCTGAAACTTGACCAACGACAAGCGAAAGTTGAAGGGCACTCAAATCACTCCTGGGCACCACATTCTCTCGGGCGCACCCCAGCAATGATTGTGAGCTTAGAAGTTGTTGTTCTTTGTTGCCGTTGTTTGTTTACTTTGTTGACACAGAGGATCTCCGTCGCCGGGCGTACTACCAAGAAACAAGGCTCTCTCCCAAGTCTCGGTGAGTGCAGAGCATGATGCACCCGGACTTCATTTTCGGAGCTTTGCCGAGCTTCGAGCATTCCCTCGTAAGTGGGTTCAGCGGATTCTCCGCCGCGCCGTGAACTTACGAGCACATGAGGTGAGAGGAGTTTGCCGACATCGGGTGAGAGGATTTCAACCATAAAAAAACATAGAAATATAGGATATAGAAATTCGCTATATTTCTCTGTCGTCCGGAGGATCTCAAGTTCGTAGAGAATATCAGAGGAGGCCCTCGATTCGTTTTTTCTCCAATTTAAGTAAACGTGAGAGTGCCATTATTCATGGTCGCTTCTCTTTGCAGCTATTTGCGATTCATAGCTGTCCGGGGCAGCTCAGCCAGTCCGTTTCTGTGCGAAGTGTGACGATGTGGAATTGGCACGGCCCAGCAAGCGAGGATTAGCGCCTTCGAAAGCCTGAGTGTTAAGACGTAAACTCACACCCGCACAACAACGACTTAGCTAGGAATAGAAACAGCCCCCAGCCAGCTCAGATATCCCTCGATGGGTGGGTCTCGGGAGCGTACACAACAGGAAATTGAGGTTCGTAACCAAAAAGATTCCCTCCTCCACGGCGCGTCGGGGAGATCTGATGCGTTGATTTCCTGGGATTTTTCCTGCTCCGGATACGAGGCCCCGAAAATTCGCAAGCGGATCCTCGCATTGGATATCGACCATACCGGCCCACATCTGCCGCTCCCGGTGTCGATTAACTAGCGCCCGGACTCCAGGTCCTGTAACAAACCTAGAGGTATATGATATCGAGTGTGTTTTGAGAGGCGTATGGAAAGAGTCTTCAATCAATTTCGGGGCGTGAGACGCGAGATCACTGGCCGTAGCTCTCTTGATTGATATTATGAGGCAACCGCGACCGGTAGGCGACTCGGCCCCTACCCGCGTCGGATGAGGGCAAAAATGAACTTCCTAATCGCCGGTCTCGGCGGGAGAACGCCAGCGGGAGAAACCTCTCTAATGGAGCGGATCGAGACCTACGCTTGCGTGAGAAGTCGTGAGAGCACTTGGAATCAAGTTTTCCCAAGTTCGCCGAAAGGATCAAGGGTGATTCCTGATCACGAGGCAGGTGGGTCTCCTCGTGATGCTTCACTGAAGGTATTTGAGCGACGAAATCTAACGAGTGGCGGCACGAACCAGCGACACAAAGACACTTTTCAATTGGCTAGAAGACACTCGTCCCTTCCTTTCTCTTCCCTATAGCAAAGGGAGAATCATCGCAGACGGGTTCATCGGCCCCGAGAGAAATATCTTCGGGAACAGCACAGGGGGTCCACATCGATCACCTCTCGAGCGAGCCCCGATCAAGTGACGCTTATTCCGATCGCGCCTCCACGAATTCTCTTAATTTATGGAGTAGACCGAAGTTTGGTTCATTGAAGTGGTTGCGCTCGGCTGCACTGGGACGCGCCACTCCTCCCTTAAACTTTCTCCACCCTAGCCGCGCGTGCCCGCGGAAAGGTTGAACACCGTGAACCCGTGAAATATTCGACGTAAACATCTGCAGGAAGGAGATCGAGCACCCTCAGCTCCAAGCTGGAGAATTCGCCGAGCTCATCAATGACTCGCTTGGAACCTCCCTGGTTTCGGAGACGGAAGTCGAATGCCGGAGCGTATCAACCCTATCCCGGAGCCTTCTTAGCTGTGATCGAGAGCCCTGAGGGGAAAAACTTCGACGTGGGGGCTCACTCGCCGACCTTCGGAGGCATCGGGTGATTTTCAAGCATCAGACGACTTACGTGGGGAATTAAGCTCTGCGAGCAGTCAATCAGTCTGAAAGACAGTCAGTCAGTCAGTCAGCCAGCCCGCATCCCCGGAAAAAACGTCATGTGTCGTCGCTCCCACTCTGAGAACATGCAGGTTCTCCGATTGTTTACTGAGTCCCACCCTCTATCAGAGGATCTTTCCTGAAACGACGGTCGTCACGGACGCATGTTTTTTTCATGGGACGCGCGTCGTGCGTACCTCCTGATTCAAGCACGTACACACGAACCTATATGCATCGAACGGAGGAAGGTCCAAATCGGACGATAACCTTCAGATTCCCGCGGAGGATTTCCCAACCGTCGGCCGTGGAAGCCGCAATGTTGGCCAAGTGCAGGCTATAGGCGTCGATCTGAAGGCGTCTAAAACGGAGTTCTATGCGTATCGTCCTTTTCGCGAGGCTGACAGCGATGAGCTCCTAGACTGCCCCCATTTGTCATGCCTCGGCATGCAGGCGTCTATCCGAACAAACATGACGTGTCATCACGCAGCGGCGCACAAGACAACGTAAGCAGACTCCCATGGTTGCGAAACAAGCCACGTATTTACATACTATGCAGGACCTTCTAAACGAAATTTTCTCATCGATCGATTCGTCGTGGTGGAGCTCGACGTGGAAGAAGACAGCACCGAGGGAGCGCCTCGACGTCCGTCTGCCATCGAGTCGCTTTCGAGGAAACGTTCTCCGCGAGGATGGCGCTCCCGAATTCAAAAGCTGCATGTCTGCGCCTTATTCCCTCTCCTATCCCCTGTAGCCTCCGGTTAAATGCAAAGCGGAGAACGGCACTCTGTCTCCTATTTTCGTTCTTGCCAGCTGGGCAATATCGATTATGGCCGGGAATTCGGAGGAGAAACCCGATACCAGACGGGAGGAAGCATCCACAGAAGCAATACGCCGCGACAACGCGTCCGTCAATGCAACACAGTTATCCGACACCGGAATTGAAGATCCTCAATGTGATAGAGCTCATTCCGGTGATTGTCTCGATTGCAAGGAATTTCAGATCTACGACATGTGGGAAGAGGTGGAACGAATTTGCCTAGCGCTCCGCTCGATACGGAGCAGAAACCAAATCAACCGGAGAATTTGGTCACAAATCAAAGCTGGGTTCGATCACGTGGGACAACCTCTGACGGAAATGTCCCGCAGATCAATCTCTCCCATCATCATTCTCTCGAGTTCCCTCACAGCCAGAAATAACCGCAGGGGATTAATATCTGCAGTCATAAGGAGATCCCACGCGAGCGGGCTTGAACAAAGCACTCTTGAACTGAGATTAGGCTCCGGATTCTCCCTCAGGATTTTCCTCGTAGGAAAAAGACACGCGCTGCGCTACTGCCATGGTTATTTCCCAGGTAAGCACACGCATTCTTCCCGCAGGCCACGCCAGCGTTGTAAGCTCCCGCCCATCGGCAACAGTTGATGTGATTTTGTTGTTACGCAGGATGGAGGAATGTTTCCCCGCTCGAAGGACCGAAGCAGCAAGTATGAGCAGGAAGTTTGAGGAAGCATGAAGGGAAACAGAGGGAAATCGGCGCGGCTGGAGTTTTTCCCAAAAGCGCCCTCGGACGGGGTCCCTTGTTGATCTTAGGCGTCGAAAGCAAATATGTACACATCCAGATTCTCAGACGCACCGACTGTCGTACGTACGAACGTATTGACATCCGGAGCTAGTGGCAGCGGCGGCAACAACAAGGACAACGATGGGAGGAAAAACCTCCGCAGCGAAAATGACAATCTACCTGATTCTCGTCGGCGGCAATGATGCATCACGTGGAACAAGACGGGAGAGAGCAATTATTATCGAGCAACGGATTTCCGTTCGCGTGCCGACACATTTTCATGTTGAGCAGTCACGGAAAGTTTCGCCGATTTGCTTACTAGCCTCCTCGCATCAGAAACGGCTGCGACTGTACTTTTCCCCGGAACTGAACCTGGGCTACCCAAAACTTCCCGCGTTTGGCATTTTTGTGCTGCGGTTGCACGCTACGAATGTTTCGGCGGGGAATCACGGCGTTGGAGCGTCACCGATAGAACTTCGCTTATTCTTCGGAAGCTTCGAAGGAGGAATGCTTTTTATTACAAGACCTTACCCGGTCGTTTCGGACTCATGCATTTCCCATCGGAAGAGCAATTTCACTCAAACTTCCTGGTCTACTATATTTTCCACGCCGCACCTTCCTGGGAAATCCGGAATCGCGAACGATGGAAATCAAGGTAGGCAGGGAGCCAAACCTGAGAATTGCAATGAGGCCGGCAAAAATTGGTGAGTACCCCGCCAACTTCGTTTTCCAAGCTTCCTCAGATCTGCTCGCCTCCCAGCGGACCACCGGCGGCCCCGAATTCATCCGCGGATCCACCTGGTTGCTTCAAAGGCTCGCATTCGCCCCGAGATCTTGCGCAGCTTACCTAAGCGGAGTGAAAACACCGAAGAATTCCCGAGCCTTCAGTGTGACCTTCGGAGGACCACCGCTGACGGAGCGATCACTGAAGGGGAAAACGACATAATGGAACGAGCCGATCGCCGAATCTGGGCCCGAAGGAGCGAGGCGAGGAGAATAATCTCGCGCGCGCGCGCCCGCCGCATGTACTCAGATGTACGCCCGAGTAGAGGTGTTCCCGGCCGCTAGGCCTCGAGGACCCCGGTCCGAGCCCGGCGTCTCCTTTTCTACGGGCGGACATAGATGGAGAGGAGGAATCCCAAAAGATCGTTGAGCCCTTGACAGGTATTCGTTGCGTCCACTCGCTCACATTCAATGATTACGCCACGGCAGGGAAGAGAGACCGGACAGGTTCCCAGTTGATCGCTCCCGCGCGTAAGCGATAGAGCGGATAGTGAACGTATGGAGGCGCTGCGAGGCGACAGACGAATCACGGGCGACAATCCAAAAGTTTACGCCTCATTCTCGATGCGACGACATGACGTCAGACAAGAACTGCGACGGTCCTATGCTCGATTGACCACGGGAGCGACTTCTTCTTATTACTGCCGCCGCTCTCGTAACCCATTGAGTTTTGCTTGAGCGAGCGATAGGACAGGATTTGCTCACTCACTCAGACGCATTGAAAGTCCACCGCGACAATGGACACGCAACCCAGCATCGACCCTCACGGGCGATGCCGGCTCCGATCGTATCCGACGCAAGTGGGTCCGAACACGCTAAAGACCTGTAAACAGAGTCGTGGGAGCTGCCGGCGGCAACTGAGCTCGGATCGAATGAGACCAGATTTCTCGTTCACTCAGTCAGTCGATTCCTTGGCAACACCCGCCCTTCTGTTTCCATAATAAGTCCAGTCGTTCTCCCGGCTTCCGAACGGTCCTCTATGGAATTACACAGTGGGGAGCGATAGGGTTTGTTTTACGGCACGTAGCGCTCGCCGCGCCACGGCAATCTGTTTAGAAGAACTCGATGAATCTATTACGGTTATCCGATTTTCGGCGATTCGCTGTTACGATCGACAGAAAGTAGTTCAGCTCCTCCGGCGCGGTTACCAATTTTCTTTTTGTGATCGTAGGTACGTTGAACGATTCCAGTGAGCTGCTGCTCCAGAGCGACTGCCTAAAAATAAACACGAGTCCGCACGTCACAATTGTAAACAATAGAAAGCCCCGGATCGAGTCTCACTCTTGCGGTGTTCGCGTATATTTCCATGAGTTCCTCTATTGGCAAACCGCTTCCCTCAGCGAGTAGTGCGGAAATATAGATGAGAGTTGGAAAATAGCTCACGGATCGGACTCAAAAAAGTTGCATCGTATACTTTACGTCAAGCGAGACGTTTCCCCAGCGATCGCACCATGTCACAATCGAGGTTCGATTCTCGTCAAGAGCTTCGGACCTTATGCCTGAGCTCGTTTGACGCGCTCTCCGGTGTTTTAAGGAAGCTTGGGAAACTTTTCCGAGTGCAAGGAGCTACCGTGCCAAGTGAACGAGACGTTCAATAGCGCCATTTCAAAACATTCCCAGCCATTGTGACGCACTCTGTCTGGTACGGACAATTCGACTAATGGCCGGAGAAGGGCGAGAGTCACAGCGAGAAGGGAGGGGGGATTCGGTGGCTATGTCGCGAAGGGGAACGGAGGGGCAGAGCTATATTCACCGCTCGCTCACCTTCCTTCCTTCTTCCGCCCGCCTGCGTACCTGACCGCCTGCCCGCTACTCCCTGGGCTCCTCATCGCACAATCGGCGCTTCCAGCCGCATCCACCGGAGGAAATTCTCAATGAGAGCACAATCGGAACCCGAAAGTCCCTAATGAATCATTTGATGCATCGAAAATTTGGCTTCTTCTGTCTCTTCGGGTGTATCAGAACTCGCCAACAAGGGAACGTTCCCATTCATCCCCCCGAACGGCCGCATCCATCCAGCCGTGGGAAGTAGGCCTCGCCGCTCTACGAGATGATGATGGACGCAGGCAGAGATAAAGGCCTCATAGCCTGATGTCACTCCGAATCGTCGCGCCACAAGGATCCGGGTAGTTCGAAAGGAACCGAACGGGAATTCGGACGGTTGCCATGGGCTGCGTTCATATTAGGCGGCCCGCGTCTCCTCCAGGTCCCGTCTCGCTCTGAGTTCCTGTCGCGTCGGAGGCTCCCTTCAAAACGACCTTTCATTTTTCAAATGCGATCTTCGTTCCGGAGATAGATCATCGAAAGCGGTAGCGAGCCTCCTGCAGGAGTAGGTATATCGATCAAAAACTCGAGCTCGCCTAGTCCCCCCCCCCTCTTAGCTCAATCCAACGGATGATTTCCCCTGGATGGCCGGCGGGTTAATGCATCAAATGAACCCACCCAACAAACCCTTCAGAGACCCTGTGGAGGGCTTGCAAGGCGCATCATCGGCGTCTCGGCCGCCCGGTCTATCCAACGCAACCGGCTCGACACAATCGCGATTTGTTAAGAGTACGAAGACGGGAGGAACCGTCTCGAGGCAATTCCCTTCATGTCGAGACGATTAGCTCAGTCGGCGATCTTGTCCAGAATCGTATTCATCGCTTGCCATTCAGTTCGACGTCAGAGAGCGGTCCTCAGTCGAATGCATACCCTCGGAAACGCTTAGGATCTTGTTCTTTATCGCTTCCTCAGTGTTACTGCTCCTCCGTTCCCTGCGACTCGCCCGAGAAGAACAGTTGGCTGTCTGGTCGCCAAGCTTAGCAGCCAAATTCAATGGACTGGAAGCTGAAGATAGCGGAAAGATACAGTCGGCGGCTCCTACGCATCGGGACGGCTTCTCCCTGTCCAAACCACACTCGCCGTCTGCTGCTCGACTCGATAGCTCGCTAGATAGTTGCCCGCTCACGCTTGACCCCCGTCCGATCTCGGTTTCAGAACGTGTCCGAGCGAGCCGTAGCTGACCAACAACTCCCATTGCGGTCGTTCTCCCGGTAGCGAGTGAATGAAGCACGAAATATGGGAGCGACCGGTCAGCGACTTGAGAACGAAGTTGCCGCGTAAACAACGTCCGAGAGAAAGACAAAGAAATGAGTCTAATTTCGTTTCGTTCCCGGAGTTGTTTAGACAGAGTTCCGCTTGAAGAGCGCTTTATGCTTATCTCTGTGTATTCTGCTTTGCGGAACCGGATGAGAGATCTACAAGGAGGAATCTCTTCAGAGGAAAGTGTTACCCAGCGGATCGTCAGCATCAATTCCGCCGGCCTGCCCACCCGTCTAGCGACCAGCCAGAATGGTAGGATCTCCTCGGGATTTCCGAGGAGTCTTCTGAACAACAAGTACGTCGGAAGATGGATTACGCTTGTCAAGATACACCGACGTTTTATTTTCTGCTACGGTTCTTCCGCTTTTCTGGAGTGGCACCATCATCACCAACATCATCAGCAGCAGCCGCAGCGCAGAAAAGACTCTACGAGCCTTGACGCCAAATTCGCTAAAACGTCAGGGATCATTCTTCTGTATGGTACTCGTGTGTCGCCTCCGAAAGTCATCGGCCGACCGCTGCCCGAAGGTTAACTCTCGTCCGCCCTACGTGGACTGTCGTAGGCCGTACCCTGACCCCCGGAATTCCGATGTTGCCGTGAGCTATTAGGCTCGGTCTCAATTTCAAATTAATCTCGTAGCAACCCCGGTTGCAGCGATACCGACAAGGAATTTCTCCGTCGGAGTGCTTCCGATACGCTCGAAAATCCATTGAAGGAAAAGGTTTCCCCTCCGGGAGTCGAGTCCCTCACGGATCATTCTCCCTTAAACTGACAGATCCGCTGATCGTTAGTCCTTAGAGGAGCCCATTCCCGTCTTCCGCGGACGCCTCCCCCGCGTGCGTGCGTTCGTTCGTGCGTGGGAGGCGGCCTTGAAATATAATTATCGCCATCATCATTATTGGGGTGCGATAGACACTCGAGGAAATTCCGGTTCCGTCGATTCCATCAACAAAGCCGACCGCATCGAGATAGTCAGAGAAGCTAATGATCGTGCTCAGCGCCCTCCGCTTACCTACGGGAGTAATCCGATAGGTCTCACGAAAACAGCGGTGTCGATCTGCTGGAGAGAACGTCAATATCCCACTCCCCCTACTGATGGAGCGCGACTGTCCGTGATCGCAAAAGTCTCCAGAAACTCTTGAAATTCTCCTCAGAGCATCGGTAGTCGCAGTGGAGTCAGGGCAGCGTGCTCAGGTTGGGCATCTCATCCCGCATTCGCCGAAATAACCCACCCGCGGGGATCTACCTCGCCTCTCGCGCGGCCTTCCACTTGTATCACTTCGCCCGTCGCGGCGGCCCGCCCGGCGTCCCCGAACGTTCCCGCGGTCACAGATTAAGCGCTCTCCACAACGAAGTCCTATCCATACAATCCCGATTCCGTTGGATCCGAGTGTCTGAGATACAATCGATCCGAGTTTCCGAAAATGACAGGGGGACCTGAGATTTTACTCCTCTCTACTGTAGACTCTGTCTACTAATTGAGAGCTCTATCGGAATCAGGTCCGATCCATCGGCAGCGAGGATATTTCGACTGATTCGAGCAATCGCTGAATCTTCCCGTCATGAGATATTCATTGTGACGCTCGTAGTTAGTATCGTCGTGAAATTACTGACGCCGTATACGGTCCTATACAAATTCACCACTAGCCGGAGCACATCGCTGAAATTCGCCCATACGCTTTTCCACTTATCCCCGATCATAATTCATAATCCAATGATGCCCAAACGTTCATCATATTCGCGCATGTTGATAAAGCCGCTACAATCCTAGACTAGGCTCATCGATATCTATTGACAAGACAAATATCATTCATAGTGGGGGGGGGGAAACATTCCTCTGTGGATACGGCCTGAGTCCAGGTTAAGGAGGGCTCCCCAGGCTGGTTTCCATAATGAAGTCGCTACGAGGCTGACGGCGCTTGCGACTGTGCCAGTCACGGACGGCACCAACGGAGCACCGGCCGTCGGTGGCAACACGACAGGAACCAAGCAACGAGCAAACGATTCGACTGCGCGGATTTGATAGCTCTGTTCCAGGCACGATTCGCCGTAACCTGAGCGGCGGTGGTTTGCGCACAAATAGCGCTCGCATCGTCGAGGGGAATCCGCGGGAAAGCATTCGCTCACCAAGTGCGAGACTGTGACCACACACGCGAACAGAGAAAAATAATCATACGTACGTATTTGCGTAACGCGACTCGAATTTGATTTTCTTGGTCTGCCGCACCGTCAGCCCGCCACCGCTCACTGGCGAGCCATCGAACGGACGGTCGAGGCGGCCGTAGGACAAACCGTAAACACGGGGCGGATTCATTCGATTTATCGTCATCCAACAACCGGGGAGAAGCTGTCGGGACAATGTCCCGAAGTCTGCTACATGGGTTCGTCCTCGGTCAGTGCGTGGATTCGAACCTTTCGAACGATCTCGTCCCTCCGAGGTTAGGTCGATTGTCAAATCGTCCCTCTTTCGAATCATGCGCCGATCCTTTAGACCGAGTCCGTTCTCCGAAACCTCTGAAATTCTATCTACGGGCCCCCCGAGCACTTGTGTCCCGGGAAGAGACAAAAGGGAATGTCGTTTCCGACGTGTTCCTCCTTGTCCAGTGGGGCTGTAGTAGTGGTGCTGGAACTCACCTGGAGATGAATCCGTCAGGGTGGAAGGTTTCCAGGATGGCCTTTAGACGCTGGCCGAGTTGGACACCGACGGAGCTGGTCCTCGAAGCTCATCCACTTCACTCAATTTCGCATCTAGGGTCCCAATTTCTGCTGGGGACTGGGACCACTCCACGCCAGTTCGCACACTGCTGTGCCGTGGGAAAGAACGGAGGATCCCGCAGCAGAAATGATGTCTTGATCTCCGCTGCATGCGGAGCAATACATACGGGCCTTTGTGCGACTGCCGTGGCGCCCTCGCCGGCCTTTCGGTTAAGCTGACGTATTTTTCAATGGGCTTGACCGTGACTGATCACCCAGGCGGGTCGCAGTTTTCCGTCATATTCAGCGGGAGAAATAATTCGAGCCGGCTGTTACATGATCATGACGCTATGATCACCGACTTAGCGTAGGTCGTGCTCTTCAGACTCTCAAGCAAATGTCAACCCAGCATGGTCCCGAGCGAGCCTCTCAGAATCGATGGCACAGAACATTGGATATCGATGAAGTATAAGTGGCAGTATAATGGAACTCGGCTTCAACCGGAAAACCCAAATTCTTCCGAGAGCATGGGAGATACGCTGCTCCAGGTACATGAATGCCCGGGGGGATAGAGGATACTCTTGGCGACGAAGGTCCGCTGATGGAATATCCACGCAAACATAGAGAGGTATTGTCCTTTCCTCTCAGCATAGCTAAGTGTACTTCGATAGATGAATCGAATACCAGTTTCTCCTTCAAAGCCACGGGATGTGACGCGTGCCAATCGCCACTGAGCGCCAGGAGGGCGCCTTGCGGGGATCCATGCATGCCTTGCGAAATGTCCTTCAAAGCCTCAAATATTCCCATGTTTGGAGAACTGTATCGGAATAAACCCCTCGGACGTAACATGGATCACAGGAGTAATGTCTCTTGGCGAGCTTGCCCGTTCTAGGTTCGAATCTAATTCCAGAGGAGGTGTCCTCATCGAATCGAGCTCTTCCGGAGGAAGACTGAGAATCCTAAGATCCGACCAGACGAGGACAATGTTTATTTGCTGACTACTTGTAAGGATTTTCCCGCTCTCTTAGTTAGTGCCAACTTTCCACAGTCCAGTAGATATCATGAGGCGAATCCCTTGATATTCAGCGTCAATTAATTTCCCGTACCTAAGAATTCGTTCATCTATAATAAGCTTTCTTCACACAAATCACATCATCTTTTATATCGGAACAATATACAAGAATCAGCAGTTCCGGATTCGTTCCGAATCACGCACGAACTCTTTTCTACTGGGACGGGTAGACCGAGCGTTCTCGATGCCTGCTCGTTCGGGAAAGCTAATCTCGTCTTTGAGCTTCAGGTTCCGGATGGTTCATTCGTCGAGACGGAGTAATTCGTTCCAGAAGGAACGTGAATGTCGCTCTTCGTCGGAGTTGTCTAATCCGTCCCAGCCGATGAGATTTCAGACAGACCGCTCGAGTTTGGGGGTCAGACGAGCTGCAAGACTGTCATAAGCCGTTCAGAGCTTACAACTTAAAAATATCCTCTTTGTTGTTGCTGCTGCGATTGCTGCGCCTGCTGCTGTGATTGTTGCTGCTGCTGCTGTTGTTGTTGTTGTTGCTGCTGCTGCTGTTGAGCCGCAACCATTTGAGCTCGCTGTTGGTGCTGAATAGCTTGAACCAGTTGGTGCTGTTGCTGGAAAGCTGCCACAGCGGCGGGACTCGAGGTTGGCGGCTGTTTGTGATCTCGATGAGGTGTCTGAGCTCTCTCTTGACGTTCGCGCTCTCTACGTTGAGCTGCCGCCGCCAGCTGATGCGCAACCATCTGTTGATGCTGAATGGCCGCAGCTGCTGATGACGTCGGAACGCTCTTATTGTGCTCGTTCCGAGCTGCCGCGGCAGCAGCGGCCGCTTGCTGTCGCTGGGCCGCGACGGCGGCTTGCAGTTGCTGGAATGTCATGAAATTCAGAGACTCAGCAATTGGAACTCCTACCGCTAAACTCGAAAAATCCAGGCACGAGACTCGAAAATTCCGGGGAAAAATCAGTTGGCTGCACTCTTCCGTGGCGGGTCGGAGCATGTATTTCGAAGACAACCAATGTACCTATGATTGAACTACAGCCGACAGGTTGGCAGACGCTTCCGGTACTCACAGCTTGCTCCTGGTACTTTTTCTGCTCTTGGACGGACGTTATGGCCACCATATGCTGAGGGCCGAAAACCCCCGGCTGTCCGGGATGGTACACCATCTTATCGCCCCCGTAGGGGTTTGGGAATGGATATTGGAGATTCTGCTGGCCGGCTACGTAGTATACGGGTGAGGGCGAGGGATACGGCCCCGAAGCTAGTTTCGGTTGGTACCCCGGTGCGGCGGAAACCGCTGCTGATGTCGCAAACCGTGGATTGGCTTTGTAAGCGTTGTAACTCGTAGGGTACTGTCCCGCCGAAGGTACGGGCGGCGAAGGCGAATGATGCCGTTTTAGGGGAGGCCGATGGGGTTGCGGGGTAGCCACCTTGTGTCCTGAACCCGGGTGAGCGCTAGTCATGTAACGCTGATCCTGTATAGGAATTCAAGAATATTTTTAAAGTACTGAGGACCGACCGAAGTCATGAAATACTTGGGACCGTGGACCTGGAACATCTCCCGCAGTACGAACAGCGACTCACCGAAATGTATACAGGACCGGGTATGTCCGGTCTTTGATGCGAATGATGCTGTGCTTCCTGCAGGAGCTTCTGTTGTTGAGCGAATTGCATCATGTGTTGCTGATTGATCTGCTCCTGCTGCATTTTTCGCTTCGCGTCGTCTTCGTTCCACATTTTCTTCAGTTGTAACACGAGATCTTGCTTCTCGGAGCGAAGCTGTTGGAGTTTTTTCTCCGAAGCAGCTACCTGGTCCTTGATCTCCTCGAGAGTCATGGCGTCCTGCAGAAGGATTTTCGTAGATTAATCATGACATTTCCAGCTGTGCGGGAAGTCCTGCCGTCGGTGATCAGCCCTTTCGGCAATGTCTTTCGGAGACACCTCGAATGCACACGGATGTCGACTGTGGCATTCTCTCTCCGCTTCTTCTTCCTTGGCAACGATTCGTCTCAAGGACCGTTTCCAAACATATTTCGAAACAAAGTGACAATCGGCTGACTTCGAGTCTGCTGCCCGTAAACCGATCGATGCGAATCACCCGTGTTCTCGGCGAGGAAATGCGAGACTTTTCCCGTTGAGAATATTCTAAGAGCGACGACAGAGATCGATCGGTGGATCGATGGCTCGGCTCAGAGGACGTGACTCAACGATTCCGGGAGAAGAAATTTCGTTCCATCGAGCGGAACGAAGAATCCTATCGCTGGAAAAAATCGCACGTGGATTCATGAACTCGATGACGGAGCAGAGTGACTCACCCTTTTTCTCTTTTGCTCCATTTCACGACGCATCTGTTGGATGGCTTGGTCAGCCTCGATTTCTTGTTTCTTCTTCTCCCGTTGCAACAGAATATGGGCTTTCAGCTGGTTCCATGTACTTAAGCCCATCTTGGGTCTCTCCATGACTAATGAGGCTGAATGGGTCATATCGCTTCCGGGATCAATTTTCTCTGAGCGAATGTCTCTGAGCCCTCCGGGAGTTGCAGGGATCGTTCCGGGCTTCCTTTGAAAATTGCTTTGAAGACAAAAATGCGCCCCGCTTTCACCGCGCTCGTTGGAGTCCGGAGTTCAGTCACTGTGACAGCGTTGGTCTGAAAGAATATGGCAATATCAGTCAAACAGCGGCTGTCATTGTGAGCGCAAGTCATGAGTCTCGATATTGTGATTCCCGCTCCATCTGCGGTCTTTCTCGCGGGCCCGGAAAAACTGTAGCGGCCGACTTTGCTTATGGATCATTCGTTCCTACGTTTCAGAGGGGGAAGCGAGCTCAGAATGGAATTAATGGACTAGGCCGGCCGCAAGAACTTTCGCGAGGAGATTGAGGCGAACTGGTCGGATGTTGACGCCAATCGATAATAATTGCTTGTCCGATATAGACTTCAGGAGGACCGAGGCAACAAGGAAAAATCCATTGTCTCCGCAGACAACGCCGAGCTTAAAGCCTCGGGCTGAAGCTTATGGTTGAGACTCGGATGCCGGACGACCTGATTCCCGGAAGTGAGCGGTTTTCGATTAGATACACTCGAATCCCCCCGGAATCATGATTCCGTCGATTGAATCTGACCGAATGCCGACAGGCGGAAGAATGCTCCACCATCTCAAGCGAAAAATATGTTTGTATCCGCTCGTATGGGTCCTTGACATCCCATTCACCGGCGGAGCCCCCTGTACCAGCCAGGGAGCCAACAGTTACCCTATCCTCTGCAGTTTCGGGGAATATTCCTGCGAGGGAAGCCTGTGATTCGCGGAGGGAGCAGAGATTACTGAAGAGAACGCCTAAAAAGCAAGTGCTCATTGCGTTTGAAAGCGCAGTGGGACGAACAGGGTCGCGTCCACGACCACGGCGATCTTCGGTGGCTTACCTTCCAATCCGATGTTTTTCACTCACTTAACACATCGAAGTCATCGGATAAAGGGCGAATTTTACATCTCGGGCACGATCCGAAGTTTTCCTATTTTGATGTTTCCCAGGCGGCCGCCATTTTATCCGAGAGGCAGCGAAACAGCGGCGGCCGCAGACGACAGAGAGAGTGTTTCAAAACCTTATTCATCTCCTTTGCCCGGCCTGATCCTCGCGCTGGTTCTTCATTTGACGCTCCTCCCTTCTGAGATTCCTCAGCTCTTGAATTGTTCCCCTGGCTACACACGGGGAGCTTGCCCATACAAGAGCGAAATCGTGATGCACTCCGTCATCGGGCCCCAATGTTTACGTTTCCCTCTGAGGCCGAGAGGGAGAAAGAGAGCGACAGCGCGGCAATCTTGAACGCTTGACGGATCCTCGCCTGTCAGGACTATGGAGTCAAACATCCTCCGGAAAAATATCGCACTCCGAAAAATCATGAGTGAGGAACGGTGGTTGGACCTGAAGACTTGGACAAAGGAATCACATGGATTTCTTGCTCGTATCTCGTATCGATAGACCGCTCTCCGATGACCTCCAGACCAGAATAGTCAAGCGACATCAGCGGTTAGAAAGTTTTGCTCGGAGGCCTTGCGACTTCGAATCGAGCGCTGCGCGCTCGAAGTCACTTCCACCGTACTCGAGATCAATCCCGCGGGAATTCGACAGAGATCAAGAAGGTCCCCATGGTATTGGAAGACAAAGTGAATGGATGACTCCATGGACGTGACGAATAATCAGAGGCCATCGGACTCTAAATCGATGCCATCATTGACTAGGAGCGCCCGTCAGGTGAAAATATAGCATTTTCTCTTCGCGACTAGTGAGCACCTGTATCCGCAGATCCGGAGGGAAATCGTGGATATTTATCAGACCTGGTCTCTTCTGATTAATCTGGGCTCGGTGGCATACCTTACCTGATCCCAGGCTGTCATTCTCTATCGGAGTCCACAAATATGATTTTCTACTACGATTTTTCAATTCATGCCTACGCGGGAGTTGGCGTCCGAATACAAGAGTTGGTCCCTGTCGGACACTTTTCCATTGATTGCAGATGTGTGCATTCTTCCGTGATGCATGAATTTTTTCGAGATTGAGCCAGGAGGTTGCTTCACAGCTCTTGAGGGATGTTCACAGCTCACCTCCGCCGCGGAAGGGTTTGGCAATCAATGTTGAGAGAATCTGTATTTTTATAAGTACCTACATATGTCTAGTATTACCCTGCTCCGGCAAGGATATGACTTGGTATATGATATCAGATGGAAGAAGAAGTTTTACGTCTTTAAACAGATATCACAATGAATTTTATTCTCAATACTCTCATTACTTTCATACCTTCATTACTTTCGAAAACTCCCATTAAAACCCGGAGTCTACTGCTGCAATTTAGTCAGCGATGTCGGTGCGACTTTCCGATGCAGATATTTCAGGACATACAATGGTAGACACGAAACAAGGGTGACCAGGATCACCTTGTAGAGGAACTGAGGACTCTGGATGAAGTTTACGTCTGTAAGAAAGAGATGATCATTTATCGAGCAGCTCCGAGCGATGAACAACGAGCATAGTGTTATCATGCGGTAACGTGCGCAACGATGACTATCCGATACTCGATCGATACTACGGTGCTCCCGTCCGCATGCCGGCGAGTAAGCAAGTAAACGCCGCACGATTTCGTCGGAAAATCGACTCTAGGGACAACGATCGCTTTCTTACTTTATTAGACTCATCATCACCAGCATATACAACTGTTTTGATAACAATAAATATTTTTCCTGCATCGTCCGGAACGTGGGTGTGTCGTGGCACGATTCGCCAAAACAGAGTCAAACCGTGATTACTCTCCCAAACATTCTGTTGATCTGTGGACACTAAGCTGCCCGGGGAAACCCCAGGTGAGAACTCGCTGGTCCACCTAGTCACCACATGACGAGCTGGGAGATACGCCAGACACTGTGGGGAGCACACGTCGCGGCGTTGCAGCGGCGATACAGTTGAGATCAGAGTCCGATATTTATGATAATTTAGAGTAGCTGGGCGGGGCTACTTTCCGATGCATATACTTCAGCAACACGAGCGGTACACAAGACAACAAGGTCACACATACGACCTTGAATAAGAAATCGCGGCTCTGAATGAAGTTCTTATCTGAAAATTTAGATCGAATTAAACATAAGGAAACCAGAGGCAGGTCCGCAGCTGAGAGAAGACTAAATCCGAGTCTCAACCACGGAAGAGATGATCTTGATTGGGGGAGCATTCGATCTTTTTAATTACTCCAATCGCAAGTGATGCAGAAGAGAGTGGAAAATGTGAAGACAGCCAAGATTTTCAGAAACATAGATTCACTTTACATCGAAAGCGTCCCCTCATTTCTATTGATCAGAGGGAATTGAGAATTTGATGTCTGGATACCAATTCAAGCTGAGTCTCTGGGGCGGCAATGATCCGAAGCCATCGATTGACTGCTACTGTGCGTCAAATACGCGGAGAATCGTCCCGAGATATACATATGTATGTATAGCATTCTGATTGAGATAATTCCATCCCTCGAGCTCAGGAGACTTGCGCTTGAATCAGTCCCACAACAAATAACTGAATTGAGCTGTGAAGTACGAAGTGTTGTTTCGACAAAGAGGAGGTACTCACCTCGAGCGTGATGAAAGAAAAAAACGTGGAAACCGAATCGAAAAACAACCAATGAAGGAACAGGAAACGTTTGTCTGTCGCGATCATCGGCCAAGCGTGTGGAGCTCACTTATCGGGGGCGATCTTCTTCGACAAGCCATAATGCGGTGCAAGCCGATGTTGGAACTGTCAGAATTTTCATTTTCGTTCGGCTATAGACGCAAACGGGCCCGTTTTACGAGATTGAAACGGCCCAAAAACTCAAGAGGGAGACAGCCAAGCCCGATTCGCAGTCATCGTGGAAACGTACAGCCTTACAAACGAAACGAGTGCCACGCTCTTCCGGAAAACTACATGCTAGCGACTCGTGTAATTGCATCAACAAGAAAATCGGAAGCCCCTCTATCATGTCAAGGAAAATGAAATGATCTCGAAGTCTACCCCCATCCCGTTGACTCACCAAAGGACTCTTTCAGAATGAAGAGTGACGCGACGTAGATCCCTAACGATAGCAGTTCGGCTGCCAACATGAACCAATGCCACGTTCGGATTGTCAAAGCTACCATGAGCAGCTCAGTGAGGATCAGAGCCGTGAAGGATATCGCCACGATGTGTATGAACTCGTCTTCAAAGAACACGAGAGCACCGTACATGATGATGGCGCCTGCAATGCGGGAACACTTGTCAAGGAGGATCCTCGCGATCGATGCCGAATATCCGGATCGCGACAAGGAATGCATCACTCACCCTGATAGATGCTGACCAGCACCCAGATGAAGAACGTTTTATAAGACAAGGAGCGCCCTTTGCCCATTTCTTTATATAGCTCGGGGTACGTCAGAGCCGTCTCCGGCGTGACGTCTTTGTCGAGCACCAGGGAGAACACAGGGAACATGGTGTACACCGTGGCGTAGCCGACCATCAGGAATCCTTGGTATAAGGCCACCGATGCGAAGTAGAATACCGAACTGAAGACAGCCTGCATCACCGAGATGATGAGTCCTCGGTGGATGATGAACTGAGATAGGGCTGCGGATCGCTTGTAACTGTATCTTCCGTGGACGAGAAGTAGTCGGCTAACGTGTGAGAATTGCGTGATCGAAAAATCAGCCGCCAGAGACGCCTGACGTCCTTCTTTACCCACGATACCGATTCCTGCGTCAGCTGCTTGGATCATGCTGACGTCGTTGCCTCCGTCTCCTGTGAATGCGAAGAAATGATTTGGAATTTCGGAGAACGCTGGGGTTCGAATTGAGACACCGGGTGCCCACCTCAATGCACAATCCCATCATCGAGGTCTCACCTATAGCTGCTGTACGTTTCTGGGTATGCCGTTTTATCAACTCGACCACCTGCGCCTTCTGGGTGGGGGAACAGCGGCAGCAAACGACCGCGGGACACTGGCAAGCGAGTTCCATGAACTCTTTGGCATAGTGTTTGAGACAGTTCTCGAGAGAGTCGCCGCTGATGACTAGAGCTGCATCGTTCTTCTTGCGGAATGCGTTCATTTCTTCGTGGGCACTGACTCGATCGGTTACTGTATCGAAAACGTGCACATCCTTCATCTTCGACACCAGGCGGGATGATTTCGCAATCGAGGTTGCCGTCTCGAGTTTGTCACCCGTCAACATCCAAACCTTGATGCCAGCGTTCGAAAGGAGCTCCAGCGTCGGTTTCACGTCTTTCTGAAGCTGATCCTCGACGCCTGTGGAAGATGAGAATAATTTTCCGTATTGGGCTTCCGGTAGGAGACACGTCGATCCGAGGAACGGACAGAGCTCTTATCAATCACGTGACGTAATGCTTATACGTCCGTACCTGTTAAGCAGACGAGCTCGAGGTCTTTCTCGAGGCTCATCAGAACTTCGTTAACCCGCTCTTGGCGATCCTGCATCGCCACTTTCGCTTTGTGTAGCCTGGTCTGGAATTCGGCGTACATTTCCTCGGTCAAACTCTTCTTCGCGACGACCAAAGTCCGCAGACCTTCGCGAGCGAGGTTGTCGCATTCTTCTTCCAACCAATCGTTGTACTGCACGATTTGCGACATGATCATGTCGGCACCTGCGGGATCAATTTTTTTTTTCTCAGTCAATTTTTCCGCGTAGGAGACTCCCGATAGATATCACGGTCAAAATAAACGAATGGAGACTCTCGTCCCGCCCAAGAAGCGAAACTCACCCTTCATGAGGAACGTGATTTCTCCGCTATTTTCTTCCCGGACGATAATTCCCATTCTCTTGCGTTCCGATGTGAATGGGAAAGTTTCGAGAATAGTGTACGTGAGTTTGTTCCCGTGGGGTGTCTTCAATTTCATCTGAGTGATATCTCTCGAAACCAAGGTGAGCCCAACGCATTCGGTCCACTCGACAAGAGCGACTTCGTCCGGCGATGAGGCTTGGTACACGACCGCCTGTTTGTCGCAAGGCTCGACGCTGCCGAAATTCGACACAGGACACCGAAGTGGAGTCGAAGACGACGACGACGAGGTGTCCAAATGATCCTCCATACCTGCCATTTGACCTTTCGAATGGCGATCCATCATCACAGTGTCTGATGATTGACCACTGGCATTGTCATACACGGGCGTAACGTTGTGACACAGGGCTAGAGCCCACACGGCGTCGTGAACTTTGACCGCTTTGCTCTTCTTCGTCACCCTCGAGGTGGATGGTTGCATGGTGAGCAGCTCGCGGTTGCCTGCCGGGTCGTACCAGTGGGCTAGGATCGTGCGGATTTCCTCGAAGCCTTCGGCGCCGTAACCTTGATCACCGACGTGGAGCCGTTTGAAGATCATCTCGTTTTTCGTGAGGGTTCCAGTCTTGTCCGATAGCAAGTAATTGATTCTCCCGAGCTCTTCAGGGATCGTCGTTGACCTCACTACGGTATTGGGTATCCGCCCGTCAGCCTGGATCATATACGAATAGCACACCTTTCCGATATCCAGGTTAACCCGCAGTGAGATTGGGACGATGTACGAGAACAGGAGAATGTATCGGATCAGGTAGTTCCACCACGGACCGTCGAATCCCTTCAAGATGACCATGACCAGCGCCAGAACGATGACGGCGGCGACACAAACTTTCGTCAACGAATTTATTTCTTCATCCAACAAACCGATCTTGCTTCGGGACTCGTTGTTGTTCATCATAGATCTGGTCTCAATTCCGGTGTAGATGACGCATCTATGGGAAGAGAGGGAGAAACAGACATGGTAGACGGTCGAAGTTGAAGTTCCCGAGAACGAGGAGAACTAGAGGGGAACCTGAGCCCGCGAACATTGATCCACTATCCAGACAGAAGCGTGAATTGTCAGATGGACTTATACCGCGAGCACTCACCCGACAGCTGTTCCTGAAGCCACGACGGTGTTGGCCCAGAGCGTGTTTTCCACAGCGAGGGGTTCCTCATGATTCTCGTGGTCGTGTCGCTTGAAAGTGCCTTCAAAGTGATCGATGGCCCGCTTCGGGGCCTCAGCGTAGATCGAGGCATCCAGTTGCACGAGTTGCTACGGGGAAGGATATCGTGAGCAATCTGCGGAATATATGACTGGGTCTCCCGACTTTCCAGGCATAACTTCTGCTGACGACGGACTTCGTTCGTCGAACACTCTGCTCCGAGTTCCGTGTAACGTATTCACATCACCTACCTCCATGTGCTGGAGGTTTTGGGTTGTTCCGACAGCGAGTCGCAGTTTCCAATCAGTTTCACCGTCTAGCTGATCGGTTCGAATGAAACAGGTTCCGTTGCGTTCTGTCGTCCGTAGGAAAACCATATCCGCGGGAACTGTTTGATTTTTCTCCACGATGATGAGGTCCGATACTGGAAGAGTCTCACCATTAGTTTCTCATCCGACAGGGGGCGGATGAGCTCCATTATCAGGTGATGCGAAGTCCCACTGAGGCCGCGGCGGGAATACCTTTGATGTGTGCTGAGTGCACCTCGATGACTCCATCGGTGGTGAGTTTTTTGTATTTGCGGGAATTGATTTCTATGTCGCGTCGATATCGTCGATAGTCGTCGACGGCTTCTCGAATCAACGTTACGCACAGCACGAACACCAGCGGACCGTAGTAGGTGTAGGCGTAGCCGATTCGGAGATCAGGAATCAATTGGGTGAGACAGACAGCGAGGAAGTAGAGATTGAGGAAAAACTTGAACTGGTGGTACAGAACTAACGGTACAAACGTCAAGATGTTGTACTTCTGATTTCGAACTTTGTTGGCGGGGAATTTCTGATCGGTACTCTCGCGACTAAGGAACACCTGACGCGACTGTGGTTCCGTCTTCCGGAAACACGAGAAGCACCAGGACAGTGGCGAGCCTCGCATGTTCGTACAGCAAAAACAGAACAGACAACAGAGCCAGCTGGAAAAAGAATCTGACATTAATCTCGAGAAGCATTCCATGAAATTCCTCCGACTCGACCCTCCGGACGTAAGATCAGGAGTTATTTCGGAAATGAAAGGGAGTCGACTGTTGACTCTCGGAGCGGAGTTTATCTACGGAATCGATTCTTCCAGCTCTGGGGAGTTCTTTGACTGCAGAAACGTCTCAGGGAGTACAGGAGCTCTGGATGACCTTTCGCTCGCTCGGCTCATTCAGAGCGCGCCGGCAAAGGTCAGCAACATTTGTTAGGATCAAGGTGCGAGCGCAAGCATAGAGACTTTCCTTCCTCAGCGAGCACTAGGCATTTGCTGGTGCGGAATGTCTCACTTTCGGAAAAATCATGTGGAGAAAAGCCGGCTCGCTCGAAAAAATATGCTTTCTGACTCAAGAGTGCTATCGAGCCTAACGGGAACCGCTCCGATTCCAAGAGAGGGTTGCGTCGGAGTGCAACCAGAAGAAACTCCGACGCATAGATCAGAGGTTTGTTCGGGGTTCTGGGCAACGGAACCCAGATTAGGCAGAAGCCCACCAAACCAGCGCAAAACTCGGAAATCGAGAGGGAAGGCAAAGGAGCAGGAAAACCCAAACCAGACTAACCTGGATGGGTTGCTACAGCAGCGTTGCTTTAGTCTGAGTGAGATATTCTGCGACCTTTTGTTGTATGCGAACCTTTTGTTCTTCCGGCGGCGAGAACACGCTGAGCCAGAATCGAGGAGCGACGCTGCCTCGGAATCTTCGAAGTCGTCACCAGAGTCGCGACTGATTGAATCCCGACCCTTGGACTTCCGATTTCTAGCAGGCTCTACCGTAACCTCCACGTCGTTGGAATGTCGCAAACGGGCTCCTTGCCTGGAATAATGTGGCGAGACGATTAATCGGGATAATCACTGCGGTGAATGATGAATCCGGGGAGGATGGCACGAAATTCAATGCTTCTGCAATTATTCCACTGGATCCTGCGAGATTTCTGGCACGGAAGCAATCAATGGATGCTTCTCGCAAGCTGGCTCAATGCGAACTGATCCCGCAGAGCGACCGTCTGCTCCGTACCTGAAGATCGTGGGAGAATATCTATCCTCCCCGAAAACGCAGCACGCGAACTGGCTAGCCAGGGAAAAAGCACCATATCAAAGGGAAGATGATGAAATCGGGGAATTCTCGCAAGCCTCAGTCGGACCTGAGCCGGTCACTGAGTTTCCCATCCCGGAGCGGAAAATTCCGCGATTCATCAGAGCAGAGTCCGGAGGAACGAACTAAGAGAATTCAATCAGTCGAGCGATTGTCAACAATCAAGCTAGACACAAGGTTCGATAAGGCGGAAGCGACTCTTCCGAGATGGCGCTTAGCCTTCACTGACTGAAAGCCGATCCATGGCCAGAAACGAGAAGAGAGGAAATGTAACGGCGTGCCTTAGTGTGACAAAAGATACGCGATCGCTAATTTCGTTTTCCATTGAGTGCAATCGCACAATTCGTCATGCTTGATAGGGGGACGTTCACAGTTCCGGGATCTGGACTAGTTCAACTCCAATAGCGAGTACATCGTTCCTCCCTCACCGATATTGAGGAGTCCTATTCGGATCAACCTCTCTTCTCGCACGAAATGTATGAGCTTGAGGGGTCTATCGACAACGAGCCAAGTCCACGCTAGAAAAACGCGCTCCATAAAGACCGAAACAAGAAAAATGACAGAGCGGACTTACTGTCGATCCCCGAATCCGCGAGGAGGATCGGAACTGACGCCGCTCCTTGCCTCCGAGAGAAAACTCACTACGTTTTCACGCAAACCATCGTTTCAAGCTTCGCATGATCACCGCTCAAAAAATTTATTCAACCAGGCCGGCGGCAGTGGCCGTGTTCTGGTCGACCCAGCACAGTTGTTGCAAACACAGAATCTCTCCCAGTCGGCCGTCGGCGCAGAAACGACACCAACAACTACGCAAAAATCCTTGGACGACTGCCCCCGACGAGCGGTGGGAGTGAATGAATCGGAACCATGTATTCGGAGAATTTCGAGCCGTCGGCTCCGGCGAGCGTTCTTTCGAACAGCGAGAAGAATCGAGACGGAAGAATCGCTGTTCACGGGAGACCGGACGAGATTTGAAGAGTATTGTTCCTTGGAGGCGAAGGTCGCCCACAGCGACACCCTTACATCACTCCCTGCGTCTTCTCGCCTTGTGCTTGGACTTGTGTGGCTGACGAGAGTACTATTGATCCTCTCACTCGTCGGTGCTTACGCATCCAGAGGGATCTCACGCTGAGCTTCCATATTCCACCTACCTGGACTTGAGGGCGATGTTGTCAGTGAGGAGATCTCTCGCCTGGCGATTGGTCACGGAGTCCACGGCCATGGAAGTTTGACGACCATCCCAGCGGACTATACAGCGAGCACTGTAACGAAAGGACCTCGTTGAAGCTCAATCCGAGCTGAGCTACCGGAGCCGAATTTCCCACGTAATGGATAACGTTCAGACTTCGAACGAAAACGATGATTCATACACAACCGTCACCGTCTGACATTCACCGACAAACACACACCAACACTCACAACGCACGGCGGCCACAGGCACGAAGGAGAAAATGACAGGACAGCGACTTCGACGATACTTCCAATCGGGGTGGCGAACAGTAACGAACCTAAAGTTTGCCTCTCCTAAAGGCTTTCTGGGGCGTCAAGAGCAAGCGACGATGTCGACGACTCGCGGCTAAACTCAACAGACAGATACGGAGGCGATTAAGCGCCGCGGCCGCTGAACTCAGATGTGAACCAACTCCGCGACCTGACACGGGATGTGGATCTTCGAGAGCGACACTGGGGCCCTGTGGCTGGTGATTCTGGCGAATTGGCTCGTCCTTCGGGTACTTGCTGGTTCGGATCGATTATCGGTGGGCAGATCGATGACGGGTTGGCTGAGTCAGTGGTGGTCGACCACCGTAATGAGATTGCTCTTACCCTGGCAGCTGTTTGGCAGTATTCTGCGTCGTCCTCGATTGTGTCGAGGCACGGTGCACGACCGTGCACTCTGACAGATAAGAGACGATTCGCACTCGGTGGAGAAAAGTGGGATAGGAGTTCGTGAGAGGTTAATTCCAGCGAAATTTCCCCGATCTTCTGTGAAACACCACCACCACTATGCAGCTCCTTCCGTGAAACTTGACGATTCTTTGTGATGCTAGAAACGTCGGTGTCATTCAGCTCATTCCGAGTTTGGAAAGCTCTCGCGGGAAATCATGCTACTGACCAAACAGGATCCGTGAGCTCCCCAAATCTTTTCCAAGATAGTATCGCGGCGGGATAGAGCTAATTTGAGTAGAAACCAGAATTCTTTGAAAGAACCGTGCTCAGCAGCGGGTGTGTGGGTTCCAGGGATCGACGGAACAAGGAACGAACGAAGGTCCGTCAACAGTCTGCTGCCCACAAAAACTGACTCTGATTCGTGGCCATCGATTGAACGGATTCTTCCCGGTTACCAGTGACGGTAGTGCCTCCCTCAGTGATGATGGGCAGTTTTCAGCACTGTCCAGGGTCGCTATAAACTATGTCGACGTAAAGACGGGCTGCCTGGGCTCTCAGTCAGTCAGTCAAGCTGATGATGATCTCTGCCTGTCTTTTAAACTTGCCTTGTTCTACGTAGGAGACGGCTAGGATTACAATAAGGAGAGGGATGGAATTATTTTGGGAGCTAGCTACCTCAGTGGGGCAATGTGTAGACCGCCCGAGGGCATCTCCGATCGTGTAGCGAGGGATTGCGCCAATTGAGATCATGGGGGTTTCGCTTAAAGAGGAGCCGGCTCAGACTTGGCCGCTGCGGGGATTTCAGAAGCGGCATCACAGTATCTCCATGCAGCAGGCCAGGCATGCGAAATCGCAAAAGCATACTCATCCGATCCCGAGCTTTTTCCCCTACCATGCATAGATTCCACAAATCCACAGCCACATCCTGACTGATCCGTCGGGAGATAATTTCTTGTGATGAAGACTTGCTTCGATCCTCGATTTTCCATGGAGAAGTTTGTTCGCCAGTAAGTGCTTCTCAAGTTGGTCACGTCATCAGTTTCCCTGTTCCGCCAATCTGCCTTGATTGACGAGCCACGAGAAAATCGGACAGCTTGAGCCTATATAGGTAGCGCGAATGCACTGCGCCAAGACGAGCGCGACAGGCAAGAGCCAGGTCACGAGATGCAGATGACGGAAAACGGATCCCCATTTCTGAGGCGCAGTCCCCGCTTGGAATGCGTCGCCGGAGAGATCACAGTCTATGAGATGATCCGGAATGATTTTCTTTGATTCTGTCTCGGTGGCGTGACCTCAGCGCCTCTCCCTCGAGCGCCACTCGTTACCCCAAGCTCTGCTAGTCCCATCGGCGCGCCGCAGAACCACCGGGAATTCTACAGCTCGGTCCCCCGCCCCTGGGGCTCTGGTGCCGGAGTTTCCGTGAGAGACGTGAGCGTCGTTGGTTGGAGTTGATTGAGCTTGAGTCTCCGGAGGAAGAACCTTATGGCCGATCGACAACACTGATCTGGGAACCATGATCTCGGGAGGGATTGTCGGAACGAAAACTCCGTGTCTAGCCGAGCAGAGCGCAATGACCGCCTATCAAGAAGTCGACTGACCTGGCTCAGAAAGCTGTGCTCACTTCTCTTGAGACTGCGACCGGTGTCCCTCTCGAGGCGACGATTCGTGACAGCTCGCCTCTGGCTCAAAACGCCTCTTCCGTTGCGTTATGCCCGAATGAGGACTTGACCTCGCTCGCGAACGCTCCGATGTACTCTTGATGCTCTAGTCGAATGATATATCTGTATTTCCGAGGAAGATACCGGTGTGAACAGAGAAGCTCTGATGTTTAATACGCTCTCGCGACACGCTTCAATGACTTCGGCCGGCCTCGACCCGCTGGAACGTTATCAATCGAGCCCACAGCGCGACGTTTCCTCCCTCCTGTAAAGGAGCTCGAATGATGCGGTCCAGAGGATCAGGACAGGCAGACTGCGATGTGTCCCGCGGCCACCACTCAAATCGCTCCCTTAGAACACACTGTCTTCGATCACCTCACCGGAAGTGCACTCCGAGGAAGAATGCGTCAATATCGACGCGCGACGCTGACGGACCACCAGTAAGCGTCGCGTCGGTCGCGAACGGTCGGCTCGACGCCTCACATCCTTCCCGTTAGGCCCTCGAAAATCTTTTATTCCCCTCCAGGAATCCAACGAACACGATTCCCCGGCCTTCAGTGGCCTGCCGGAGTATGCATGGACTGATTCGTCGATACGATCGCGTTCCCACATATTATATTGGAGTTAGCTATCTGATGAGTAAGCCGAAGCGCATCCGCGGTGCTGTCGGCGCGTGGCTCGCATCCATTCATCAAGAATGGCGGGCATTGAGAAAAGTCACGCAACGCACGCGTCAGCCATGCAGCTAGCTCGCGGCACAAATATACGAAGAGGGATGCGCTACGTGAAATTGTATGTTTTCGGAACAAATGACCATTCCTCATAGAGTTCTTGCCCTGCGCCCGGATAAGCACGGCGTCGAGCTCACGGTCGCATTAGGCTCTAGGCGATTGCGGTCTCGGGTCCTCACGGAGCGCTCACATGTTTGGCCTGTCAGTAGTTGGTGACTGGTCATGATCAATACGATACCTGGAGGACCTGCTTCGGAGCTCGGTGAGACTCGTTATCGGAGCACACTTTTCTTTTCCTAAGCTGTTTCGGCTGACCCGCCGTCGACTGCTTAATCCAGCGAGTGAATCTACCGCGCGGAAGCTTCGCTCCCCCGGGGATTAAGCTGATCTCGCCCATTACCCTACTATTCCCTCTATCAGTTTTCCTCGCTGTCCAGTCTCGGCTTTTCTGTCGGATCCGTCCACCAACTCGCTCACTAGTTGAGTCAGTCGCTCGGATGTACGACGGATTCACGAGTTTTCGGATGATCGTCGAGGGAAACCCGAAGCGACCCGAGAGTCGTTGAACGAACACTGATCTCACCGTGGCTTCTGCTACCGACAGCGGTCTCTGATCCCTGCATTCAAACTCCACAGAATTCACCCCAAAAATCGTCTTGCGCCCTGATTTATCTCGATGATTAAATATCACCGGAGCTCATGAAAAGTGCGCGAGTCATGCTTCGCGGCAGCAGGCAAAAAATCCCGCCTGTTTAATCACTGATTCTTTGAAGAGATCGGACGGAGCTCACGTCCCTACATTATCCCCCGAAGATCTAAACTAGAACTCGCATCGTTGTGATTAGGGTCTGAATCCGCTTGCTGGTTTGGCTCGGAACGCTCTGCGGCTTATTCTATAAATATCATACGTCCTGGTTTATCTCTTCGAGCCCTATGCAAACAATACAAGCGCGCCGCATTCCGCAGCATCTCGCGGCATGAGCTGGAACGTCACGAGGTCCGTCGGGGTGACTTTTCCACGGTGACTACGGCCGGAAGGATCTGATTTTTCACGGGTTCTCTGCTCTTGCCCCGATTCCCGTCCGTACGCCCCTGTCAGTGAGTGGAGGCTGTTCGTTTACGGGACGTGACAGAGACCTATCCGGAGTAATCGGGTTACTTCTCTCCGAGCGCGAAGTTATCGATCTTCAGGCCTGGCGGGGAGATGTCTATTTACCCAAACTCAGGCACCTAAATTGAAAATCCCTGCGCAATCCCCAAGGGAGTGGCAATTATTTCGGCTAGTTCGAACAGCTTCCAGGCGCGATTCGTTTAAGGGAACGATACCGCGCCCGCAGAGTCATGGGACCGCGAAGGATTCCCGGGGCCACGCTCGTCGCCGGTGCTCGAATTCCTGGATGGGAGTTGGGATTTAAGTTCTCCGGCGTGTATACGGACGCGTATCGTGCGGTATGATAGAGGTCACCTCCAGATGAATTAACGGGTGGATGGGCGGATGGGCACGGGGGCAATGCGCCGAAAACGGGGACGACAGCTATGGAGTACACAAAGCTCTCCGAGGGCGGGATGACGACATTACAGAGTTGATGAGACACACTTAATTCGACACGCATCGAAGCTCGCTGCCGCTACGAACTCTCTATGACTGCCCAGCGGTCGGAACACGGAAAATAGCATCAAACTCGCCGTAACTGAAACAAAGGATGTCCTCGTACCTGACGAATTCGTGGACATTACCAGTCGCACGGTAGAGTGACGCCGACGCCGATTTTCTGACTCGGAAAATTCAGAGGAGTCTGGACCCCGGCATTCCGAACGAGCCAGCAACTCTTGAGGTGCCGGACCAGATGAGGAGACGAGGTTCGGCTCCGAAGTTATGAAGATAATTTCATGGAACGATTTGGACTTCAAGCATACGGCTTTAAATCCCCTCACGTGCAGGCAGCTGTTACGATCCGTCCCGCACTTCTCTTCGGCGCGGACTTCCACGCCCTGGTATCGCTCATGAAGCTCGCTGAGTTTCATCACTGTACAACACACAATTCCGTGTAACCCTCACCTCCGCCCTCATTGTCTTCAGTCTGATGTCAGCGGAGCTCGCTGTAGCACTGTGCTACTTCAATTAACTAATAAGGCTCTACGTTCAAGGTCACGGACGGGGAAAGGCCCCTTGTGGAGGGGATTCAGGCCCAGGAGTCGGCGCTTCAACACCACACGTCCTCGAGAGGGCCTAATTCGGAGACGCGACGACCGCAACTCTCCCCCCGTGTCGCCATCGTAGCTTCAAGCTTCGCAGGTGATGATTATGAGTGGGTTGACAGACGGCACAAGTCTACCACGACGCCGACGTCCATTGAACATTGAACACAAAGCACCCGTCCGGGCTGCTATGTCGAAGTTACGCAACGCTATCGTTCTGGAAGTACATTCACCGTTTCGTGTTCGAATCCGGCTCCATGCGGAATGCCCCCTGATTCCTCGCATAACACACCCCTATTGTTTCACGAACTAATGCCGGTGAGCCGGAAATCGAATCGCATCATCGTAGACCTTCATGGCTTACAGCAGGCACTTCATCGGGGCTCCGAATGAGTAGGCACGGGGGAATTTCGAGAACATTCATCTGCGCAAACGGGAGCTTTGTTCCTCTGGATTCTCCCGAGATCAAACGAGTATCTTGCTCGGAGAGGTAATGTCACGCGAGGCGGCGATGGACATTCTCGCACCGTGAATCAACTTCGTTACAGTAACGAGCATGTATCTGAAATCAGAGTCGCTGCGAAGCTCCGCTCAAAGGCACAAGTCGTCAAGTCACCGGTGCCGCGGACGGCTGACCCATCCACGGCAGGACGTATAGCTTGGGGCAAGCCTCAGCGTTGCGGACGTATCGTCGCAATGCGTAAGGTCTGGGGTGCGCGGAGGAACGGCGGAATCGGTCGGGGAGGTTGCGGTAGCAATGGGAAGATTTTTCAAGATCCATGTTTCTTCTCGGATCCAGGCGCCCGGTTCCTCCGGTCGTCCGGACGCTCGCCCGACTTCCTCGGTCGCTCGTCGTTTGCAAACAAGCGAGTGAGCAGGTGAATCGGAAAAGGCACACGTCTCACGAGGCCGTTGGGTTCGAAGCCGCCTCACGCACAAAGGGGCACATACGCTCAACCTCCGACTTTAACTTATTGGTAGCATCGAGGGAGTTGCTTGAAACAAAGAAAGAAAGGAACACTGTTTGTGCCGGTAGCCTCGCCGCCTCCTATTCTTGTTTCCTTCCTTGTCGATTCCCAAACTACTATTTCGTCTCACCGCTGCGTCACTGCGACTTCATCGACTTTCCGCGTCTTCTCAGATTAAGGTAGGACTTCTCTCCCCGGTTGTTGGACAGACTGGAGTAACCTTTTTGAAGGAGTTGGAGCCCTGCCTATGTGAGAGCGCATGTGCCTGGCTATGAAACCGAAAAAAAATTCCGCGATCGAGTGACTTTTCTCCACGAGCACTCTTCATGCCCCTCGATCTGAAATCCACCGAGGAAGCCTGGAACATTTCCAAATTAAGTTGAGGGCTCGCTGGTTGAGCGCGGGAAATCCTGAACAGTACTCGACCTGTGCTCACCGATTAGTACACTTCCACAGCCCGCTCATCCGGCGGATATTCTCTCTGGTACTCCTCATAGAATCCGCATGGCCACGATTGGTTTCCGGTGTTCTAAATTAAAGAGGATAGCTCGATGACATTGTCTAAGAAGTTTTATTCGTTTGACCAACAGTGTGTCCATCCATATACGCGTATGGAGAATGGCTCTCTTGCTATTCCTTGGAAAAGTCTCAGATCGTGATATCAATGCTCCTTGCTTCATCAAAATTCCGATCAGCAATATTCGAATATAATTATATTTGTCGACGCTTGATTACAATGGTCATTAATGAGGGGGAGACAATCGCAATAATAATCATAATAATTTCAATGATGAGGATGGTCATCACTCTCGCTAATGAGATCGCGATAATCGTTCTAATCTGCTGCTCTGTCCGTTCGTGGTTATGATATTCGGGAATTTTTTGCATCGAGGAGCCGATCGCATCCCCACCCCGAGAGATTACTGATCGTAGCTGAAATATCTTCAAGGCCCAACCCCCCCCCCCCAACTTAGAAGATACTGAAGAACCAGGATTGTCTTTATCAAAATTTCTCGCTGCTTCCCACGGCACATATGTATATCATGTTACCGCAGTCGAGCGCTAGATCGATGAGGCTGAGGGGACTGCCCGCTTCCTCGTCCAGCCAGCCGCTTCAACGGCTTCACTCTTCAGAGCCTAGGTCAATTATAAGTTTCGAATCGATGTGTCGGGCTCAAGCTCCACCTCGGCGGGGATACAGAGGAGGGACGGGAGACGACAGAGAAACAGATTAGTCGGATGTAATCCATTCAAACACTCCAGACAGCAGCAGTTCCGCGAGCTTCCTCGGGAGGATCTCGAATAATTTCTAGACATGGCTCCGATAAATCTTTGCAGTCGGTCAGCGAGCCTCTGATTGGTAGGGACCATCAAGGTCTCGAAGGTCCATCGAGTCTCGAGATCCTGACGCTCCGTAGGTCCACGCTGGACTGCTGGTGCCCCTTGAACATTCTCGTGTATCCTGGCTCTGCATTCGAACAGTTTCACATAATAATGAGGATGATTAACTTTTCTCGATGACAATCAAAACAGTGAACAGCGAACAGAAACAGATGGTTGTCATCTAACTGTTATAGTATGAAGTTGTGTCCTTTCGGAGTCTGCTCAGCTTTGTATTCGTTCTGGTTATTGTTCATGACCGCTCTCTCTATCTAGACAACACTGGCGATCGGGCAAAGACATCGCTGAGCCTTTCCGCTCAGCTAAACGATGCTGTTTTCATTCCTCTGCACCCACCACTCATTCATGACTTATGCAGGTAGTCAAGCACGCTCCTATTGATCATATCATAGATTGTGTGCTCCTGGATTTCACAAACTTAATCTGATGTCAAGCATTTCCAACTAACAGTGGAATCCTCAAGTCTAAACGACGGCACGCGAGAATCACTTCAACAATAGCCGATAAGTGTTCGCGAAGAAAGCGGCGTCAATGCTTTCGAGAATCGCTTTTTCCTGTGGCTATTCTCACGTAGAACTTATAACAATAAAATCATGACACGTATTGATTCATGATAAGTCTCCAAAGTATACCCATGAGCTTCAATAGATTATGTTGATGATCATCACACAGATTACGACTATCGAGATGAATAATCGACACGACCATCACTTACACGGAGAAACCGATCTGGTCGAGTGAAGATCAACCCGAGCTGCGCATAAAACGCCTGATGAAGCAATTGTGAGCTATTTTTTTCAACACAGACAACTGGCGCTTACATAAGTGACAGACTCTGCAGGTAATCAGAATAATTATCATCTTCGTGGCCACCATGCCCTGCTCGCGGGAGGATGATCGGCTCTGCACAAGCGCTTAGGGACCATCGTGGACTAACTAAAGGGCATTCGACCTACCTGTTGAACTAGTGTAGAAATAGAGTCGTCGGCGATTCTCTCCAAAAGCCAACGACTGCCTCATTTTGCTAAGTTGTTGAAATCGTCAACATGTTCTGTGGTTGTAGAAATTGTCAACGGCATGATATCAGCAAGTCGATGGTATCAATGATTCGTGTCCGTTCTCACGGTATCGAGTGAGTATCCTGGTCCGTTTCCCTCTGTTCCACTGGAGCTGGATGTGAGTTTCGCTTCGATGGCACCAGAACCCCCTGCTCGGTGAGTTCCGTGCTCCGCCATCGACAAGTCGAGTAGACGTTACCCCCTCTGCTTTGAAGCTTGCTTCCGCCCATGAGTTTCATTCGACCTCGCTCATGGTACGATTACGGTGTGAAAAGGTTCCCGGGCGTTTCCATGTGCTTGAGCTATTCGGGAAACCGCCTCGAAATCAGCCGGTATTCTCAGATGTTTTTGGAGCGTGATTCGTTGATCTGATTCTTCGAGAAATTGCTCATCCTCCACAAAACTGACGCGATCCCAGCGACTAAGAAGAAGTACTGCGACCTCATTTCGTCCGATTCAACTTAGTTTCAGGTACAATAAAGGCGCTCTTTACGCGGTCCTCATTGAAGCGGACTCGTAACGTGTAGTGAAGTCGTGAAATACGTTCACCCTGGCAAGGATCGATTGACCCGCCGCCGTGTCTCGATCGGTCCGGGGACCGCAGTGATTGACGATATAAATCCTCGCCGTCGTCCAATGGAAATAAAAACCCGAAAATAAATTTCTTCCCCTTTGATCACATCAAGTCCCATGGGTTTTCGTCTTGTAATCCGGATCGGCCTCTGTCATGGTTTTCCTCCTTTCCTTACCGAGAAAGACGATGTCAGCGCTCACCGTTCCTCGGAAGCGCAGTCTCATTACTCCCGAAATCAACAAGCAGTCTTATTCCGTTTTGAAGATTCGGATTCCGATATTTCAGGACGTGATTCTCTGGAGAGCTTGACGATCAGGCGGGAGACGACAATTACGGAGAGCAGTGAACGTTTCGGGCAGATCGGACTCGGGAACTTCCACATTACGAAATTTGATCGGAAGTGAAACGCCGATACCGATATAACTGAGCCTTCCTGCTTCCTGGGATTCCCCGGAAGGTCGCCACAAGCTACTCTGAGGAAGTCTAGGTCCCATACCCGGGACGAGGAGAACTCTTTTTTCTTCGAGCGATCTGCCGAAACATTCCATCATCAAGCCAGCAGCCAATGCAGTCGTGCGAATAGTATTTCAAGAGAGATGAGTGTTTTGTGATTGAAATCAGGGATTATCCTGCTTCCATACGGCCCCAAGTTTTTCTTTGTTGCATTAAGGTTGCAGTGAGAATCGGAGTCGAATCCTGTCGTTTCACGGAGACTGAACGGTCGAGGTCGACTTCTAAGCGGATGCGGTTCAGCTTTAGTTGTTCGTCATCGAGGTTTTGCGTTGCATTGCATAGCATCCATTTGGCGTTTCCCGGAGAGCATTCTTCGAAACCCAGACTTCTCTCCTCGGAAGAACAGCGATCCCTGCCCCTCCCTTCTCAATTTTCCCAAATCGTATGCAATCTTTCCGTGTGTTTTCGCGTTGTCCCAATTATATCTCTGGCTCAAACGTGGAAATGTGATACAATGTGGAGATTGTTTTCCTCTTCATCGTGGAAATTGTTCGGGATTTTTGATGGAGCGATTCGTCGATTGAGGTCTCTCAAGAGCCGAGCTCGCGTGAATTTGTGGCGCACGAAGAATGGGTCCGCGTGATTATTTTACAAGATACAACCAGAAGTTCACCGATCGATAGCGATCGACCGGTTGAGAGCAAATTCAGAAAAGGTACACATCAATAAATATACTCTCAGTGATGTGTTCGTTTGGAAATCCGTGTAGCAATCTCTCCAGACAATCGTTCCATGGAGTAACTATTACACTTGACTGCTGGCGGCTTCACCGCCTCGAAAAATCATCGGCCACAAGGTCTTGAGGCAGTACATCGCTAATGTGCAGATAGATTATCCAGTACATGAGATTGAAGCACACAAAACAGACGGGGAACACGACCCGGCTGTACCTGTCGATGTCTGAAGGCGAAACTCCAAACAGTTTGTTTGGATTCTTGCAGAGGGCGGTATCCAAAGATCCGGGCGGCTCTGGATGAAGAAGTTGATGAGAGAACGGTAACGAGGCGCCGAAACTACTCATCGACATTCCCCCTCCGGTCGGAGGTGGACAGTGGCTCACGGAGTTTTCCAATGACGAAGTTGTTTTGTGCATGCCACTCTTGCTGTCGATCATGCGCAGACGCACCTCCTGTGGAACAAAAAAATCTGTGATATAACTTCGCTCTCAAAAAAACACCCCGATCATCGCGAGCACTGCGAGAATTTAATTGCGGAATCTGAGCTGAGGGATTCAACTCCGACCGATAGAGCGGTCTGCTCGTGCATATTCAGCGAGATAATTTCAAGTTGAAGCGCCGAATGTGTCCTCGGCTCGCGTAGTCACTCGGAGACTCTATGAGAATACTGTTCCAGATGGCGGCGGTACCCCCTACAATTTCACCGCGGGCGGATCGACGATTCAGTATGGTGCAGGTGAACGTGAGCGTGAAGTTGGAATCCATTTCGTGAGTGGAACCATATATCAAAGAGGAACACGGCAAGAGATGGAGGGAGACGGACGCAGCGACCTGACCCCGACTGAGCGGGTGACCGGATCGCTTTCCAATCGATCATTAATGTCTGCCTTACGCCCCCTCTGGTTGCTAATCGACCTCTTTCGGCTTTTTTTGTTTCAAGCCGGTCGAGGGACTTCGACCGCATTATCATGCTTTCCCATACGTCTGCTTGGGGATGACGCGAACATCGGTCGGGATTTCTTCCTCTCTTCGACTTCCGAAGCTCTAAAATAGAATAAAAGCATCCGACCGCAGATGAGGAATCGCTCCACTGGGACATCGAAGCTGCGAGAATTCCATTTTGGCCGTCGTTGAGATTTCCGGGAAAAACTCTCCACCCACGCTGCACGTTCGCGGTCGAGACTTTGTCCGCTGACCCCTTCGAGCGCGAATACTTTGGGCTCTGTCCCACAGGGACATGGAAGTTCACGAGAGCTTGATTGTAGCTCTCGACCGGAAGCGGAACTCACCGGAACTCGCGCTCATGTCTCGAAAAGGTCTATCGGCTCAAAGATCGATGACACCGGTTCTATGAGACTGTCTTTTAGCGAATTGTTAGCGCGCATGTCATTGAAGGGAATCTTTCTGAGAGCACATCGAATTTCCACGCCGACTCACCATAGGCATCGTTGGTTGTTGTTGCGGTAGCTGCGGAATCGGTTGAGCTGGGCAACCACAGCTCGTGACACTACCAAAGGTTCCAGCTCCAGCACAGCACGGATCCGCGGGAACTCCTCGACGTCGTTCATGAAGACTCTGTAAATGAAAAAATCATGCCACATGATGTCGACCACTGAGCGCCTAAGAGGACGCCGGATCGAACCCGATCCGGAGAGAAACTCTGGCGGAGACCCCGACGAGTATCCCCCCGGAGATCCGGAGGAGAAAGTTCCCCCGGAGCGGTCGGAAGGTGGAGCCCGCGAAGAAAAGACTCACCACGTAAGTTTGGCCTGAATCTCTGGGTGCTTGTGCCGCCGTGGGGCACACTTGACAAGCGCTCTGAAAGTCCACAAGGCAACAGAAGTGAGATTCACAACACCGACAACAACGGCAGCAAACGGCTATGACCGCTAACAACCACGGCGGCGGAGAGCGGACGGTGGCTTCTTGGACTCGATACTTGTATGAAAAGGCCGCCAGGCAGGAGAGAACACTCCATGAGCTCGAAAGCTGAGCGCACTTCCAACAACAATGTACATCGAAACGTGGCTTGTTTGGTCGTCTGATCAACAAGAGCACCTGGAGCTCTCGTTGCTCTCCCTCACTTACAACGCTTTTGACGAGTTGCGGCGAGACCTCTTGCGAAGGACTGCTCATGCAACTTTTGTCGTAGTGCGGCGTATGAGGAGTGGTGGCTCCCGGCGTATGAACCCTTGAGCCGGGAGTGCCCCCTGGGAATACGGAGCCTCCTTGGAAAGGTCCCAGGTCGAGTAGGCGTTGTTGCTCCGACAACTTGGCCATCTGCTGGCATCGGGTTCGTCTCATTGCGATTCGTTTCCCTAAATACCCTACGGTTGCGTACTCGAGGAGAGACGCAAATACCATCACGAAACACGTGCCTGAAATACGAAGCGAAAATCCGTTACGATCGACCCCAGCGGGCGTGGAGAGATGGATCGGAGCTTTTCCTCGTCCCTTACTGCGCCGCCCGCGTGCGTCCGCCGCGCGGTTTCTGCGCTACCATGTTTACGAGACTATCGAGAGCGTGCTCCGGAGGCCGGCGGAATCTTCGCCCTCTTTTTTAGTGCGCGAATTTTATCGCGTGACTTTCTCTGCACCCCGACGAGCACAGCGGCGGATCAGTGCTGAGCGAGTGACTCTGCTCAGCGGAGAGCCAACCAGCGAGCCAGCCAGCCGACTGGATGAGTCTAACGTACACGGTATTTGTGTCCTCTCCGTAGGGAGTGCTCGGATCGGCTTGTTGAGGTTGCGATGAATGGTTTTACGGTTGAGCAGAGTTTATCTATGCAGCAATGCATGAATTTCTATGGCCGGCCACAAATCACTTCGAGTCATAAGTTACTCCGCTCTCACCGAACAAAACATGAATAGTCTGACACAGACTCACAGCGACCGCTTTATCCACAAACTGCGCAGGCATTCGAGCTACGGAAACTCCTAATGCATTGGTTTGGCGCGGGTGAAACGGAAGGAGTCACGAGGAAGTGAGCTGCATCGCGCGTCAACAGCAAAATCAGCCTCCATGATCGAGCGAGCTCGCCCCCGTACAGAGTCGGGTCGTTGAGCCGAAATTTTTCGGGACCATAATATTTTTTCTTCCAGTTTTCGATCGGAAGCCCGGCGTCCGATTGTTATTCATCACTCGACTCACCAAGATATACATCGATTGATTTCACGTAGGAAATCTTTGGCAGAGCGGCGTTCGTTGACGACATCAGTGTGGTCATTGTCGAAACTGTTGTGACCCCCAGTGCCACTCGCGCTGGGGTGGCGTTACGGTGTAACCAGAACGAGACCTGCAATTAAAGCAGAAGATAGATGAGTCCCTCGAGTAATTATTATTGGCTTCGCTCTAGCCTAGCTTGAGGGATGGGCAGACTGAGCGATTGCGACGGAGGGGGGCGCTTGTATTTTTGTGACTGCACGCGCCGAGGAATCCATCAGAGCTCCGTGATTCTCAGCATCAATCTCTTGAATGACTCCGCTCGCGACAATCTGATCGGCGATCTCAGGATGCAGTCGCTATTTTCTTCTTCCTCGATCCCGACCTCTGTTTTGCTCTACCAAAGGCTTCTAGCGTCGCATCCTCCTTTGAGAGCACATGTTCTGTCATCGTTCGGCTCGCGGCTTGCGAGCGGTTGACGGCGTCGTGTCATCAAAATTGGTGGTGGTTTGAGCCAATATATCAAGGTGTACACAAGGAGTGCGACATGAGAATGACATGATTCCTTAATGCGCTAACGCACAGCTTCTGCTCCTCCGGTTGGTCGGTTTCCCGAGATCCAGCGCGATAGGAGATCGGGAGAATGCCTCGAGGATCTGCCGACGCAGTCTGTTGTTTTCCTCTTTTTTTTCGCGGATAGTTATCTGGAACACCGGAGCGCTCTTCACAGGGTTTCCGTCCTCGCGTTCCGACGCCAAGCGCGGAACACTCATGCATATTCCCCGAGGAACGCGGCGCCCTCGGGAAACTTCAAAGAGACGATCGACGTTTTTGGAGAGGATGGAGTCTGAGATCTGATGTCAAATTCGAAAAAGAAAGGCAGCAAGCCGGCAAGAGCGTCGTGAATATCTTCAGCAGGGGGCCGGTCTCAGAGATCGCAGGTTGACCGTGACTGGAATACTTGTGGGATCATTACGGAATTCGGCGCTCCGACGAGATGGGTGATGACAAGCACGAAGACACCGTCAATGAGGATGACGTACGCAAGCGGGTTTTTAGCTTTCCTCATCAAAGCATGCACGGAGAATTTCTCTCATGAGAGAGACATCTATCACGTGGATAGCTAATAATTGATGGAAAGCGATGAGCGTGGCTACTCACCCACGATATTACGACGATCAGTCCGGCCGGGATGTAGATTTGAATGAGGTAATAGCCCATCGATCTAACGAATCGAATCTCGCAAACTAAACGGGAGTAATTTCCCGTCGAGAGAACTACGGCTTTGGAACGTTGCGAGTGTCCCAAAACTTTGAACTGTGGAAGTTCAACCTCTTTGCTGATTCGTACGGACTTCTCACCCTCTGACCATCGATAACTGATGTCCTTCATCGTGTACCCGACTGAAAAAAAATCTGTGTCAAAAATTATTCCCCTCATTCAGGATCGATGGGCTCAGGTTCTCGCGATCGACGCCGTCGCCAGATTGATCCCATGGGGAACTTCATCCCTCCCGACGGCAATGAGGGGCCACGGAACGAAGGAACGACATCGTTTTGTGCTTCCACGCAGTCTGGTATGGGGTCTACGTAATGCCATGTCGGCGTCGTTCCTCATATTTGGTAGTGCCGTCGTCCTTATCCCGAAACCCTTCCCGTTGGACAGCACATCCTCTCCGACAACCCGACCCTCATACACCGTACCGACGCGACGTCGAAACCGGCACATTCAAAGTTTTCTACGAGACACGGACGGAGGATGCGAGGGGAAGGGGGTCCCTGAGGGGTACGTGGGCGGATGGACGAAGGGATGGGAGGGCGTCGTAACGCGCTGGGTTCATATGGCGAATGGTCATATCAACGAATATCTCCGTAGGGTTTTTCACGTTCTGCTCCGGACGTCCCTGGACGCAATTTTCGCGAAGCTGCGTACGATAGAAATTACCAACAAGTAACGGACCGAATCGGTGGCTTCGCTGGAACGACTTCTGGATACGTACGACTACCAGCCGTGTTCACGTTACGGCGGGGCACCATAAACACTTGTAGATGTGCGTCGTGTCATACGAATGCACGCATCATTCCGCATTTGAAGCTAGACTCGTTGTCCATGAGCGTAAGATGCTAAGGTACATCGGCCAGGGCTAGTTTGTGACGGAACATTTGACAGATATCCGACAGTGTTTCACGCATAAGTTTCCATGCGTGGACTGCCGGGCTCATCGCATCGGATCATTGAATTGTCAGATGATAGGGAACGTGTGCCAGGCCCGGTACCGTACACGAGAGAGTGGAGCCGCATTTACTCACAGGATTCAATTTCAATGGTGCATGATTGTCGGTCCATTGGAAAATAGCGCAGGTCCATAGGACAGCTAGCCGTAACGGTCAGTCTGGAAGGAAACGGGATTTCGTAGAGGTCGGCTTGATCGTGACGAAAAAATGGAACCGAGCGACCGGTTGGACCGACAGGCCAACCCGGAGAGAATAAGAACAAGAAAGCCCTTACGCATACGCAGGCCCGCTGAGTTATGGCCTGTCACAGTAGGAACCCCATAAGATCCGTACGCATACAGAATGTCGTCGTTGACGTTGTCGTACTCGCTCAAATGAACCTCGCTCGCCTCTAGTACGTCTCACTTTCTCACGAACGTCTCATCCACTCTCCATAAATATAGTACGTACATATGTACGTACGTATATGAATATGTGCCTACAGGTATGTGCGAGCGACTCCGCACTGCTTGGCGTGGCTGGGGTTTCATTCGTTCTGGGGTTGCTCTCCGGCTGCTCGGTCGCCTGTCTTCTCCGATTGGTCGGTCGAGTATCTGGCTCTTATCATTATTGGATGATCGAATGAATGAGACTTGTCGCTCGTCCTCCGAGGATAATCGGCAGCTCCGTATCTCGCAACCAGACAACCACGGAATTCGGCCACCAGTAATTGATGCATCCGTCTATCCATCAACGGTTTCATCTATTTGCGAACTTTCCCTCGGAAGTCCTGCCGAGTTCGTTCTCCTACCCATGAACCGTCGAGCGAGCCGCTCGTGGGCCGGAGCCGGCGAGCATCCGATTCACATCGACTTTTGTATCAATTTCAAAGCCCGGATCCGATAACGGTGCGCAGTTCGTTGCTATCTTTATTTATGCTTCCTAGGAAAATCGCGACGGCATCAAAGGCGTTTCAGGGAAATGCTGATCCCTCCGCGCCGGAAGCATCCCTGAGAAAAACGAATATACGAACCTAATGCTACGAAGCACGTCTCCGTTGTGTGAGATGCGTAAAAACGTGTTTGGGGTTGTGGCCGTGTGGAAGTAGGCGCTCTTTTCATTGGCGAAGAAGGTGTCGGGAACCCAGATCTTCTCCGCCACTTCAGCGCCCACAGTCATAGATTCGAGGTCGGGGAGTTTGGCGAACGACAATCGCTCGTCTCGCCACCTTTGGCGGAAGTAGAAATCTGAGGTGAAGTCCTGAAAAATTCAAAATCTCCTCCGTTAGTTTTCTTGGCGCTGATCCCCAACGAGGATATTATAGCCCCATCCCAATCCCCAGCGACTACGCATTTGATTCTTCATCAGCTCATAGTCATTGATCAGCCATCATGATCGGCTCGTCGAACGACTGTCGCGACGCGCTCCGTCCTCTTGAGGATATGATCGTGAATGAAAAAATGTGAAAGAAGATGTGCCGAAGAGCTCATGACAGCGTCCTGATCAAAATCGCGGTGGCCCTGAGGAAACCTTTGGAGCAAACGTCAGTGATTTGGGGGATGGTGATTCTATTTTCTTGAAGTTTGATTCATTGAGAGGAGGATCTCGATACGAGAATCGCTCACTTCCAATCAAAATGGTGAACACGGTGGAGCGCCATCCAGCACTAGCAGACAGGATTCCGTATGACAAGCGTAATTCGATTCCCGCACATCTTTGCCGTGACGATGTCACCATTGATCACAATAGCTCACACTTATCCCCGATGACATCCGCCGCTTACCGCTAGGAAGTCTTCCGAAGCATCACCATCGAATTCATGCCATTGAGTTGGTCGTTCGAAATTACTGGCATAAATCCCGGAGGAGGGTAATTCATGAACCATTCCGAGAGCTGTCTTTGAATCGATGTCTCCGGTTATTTTTCAGTTGCATAAGGACACCGAAGGGTATCCGGGCAGTGAGCACGTCCCTCCCTCATTAAGTCGATGGGCGTTCCACTTCGTGAACTTCTACGTGTTACTGAGTATGGCGAGGGACCGCTTCCTCACTATGAATTTCACATCGTTAGTCGTGTCTCCTTCTCGTGGGAAGAGACTGCGCGTCTCCGCAGCGAGTTTCCGTCCCGGCCTAGACCGACTCGAGCTCATCCGATATCTGGATGTGTCCTCCTCGCTCGACGATACTCTGTCGACGATGCCCGGATCAACACAAGCAATGAAATCACGCAAAGAGCCTCTTCGGAACTAGTTTCTCTCACTCATCCGTTTCTGGCGACCCGATCAGCATAAGCGGCGAAGAAGGCATCATGTACCAGAAAGTACGACAATGAGCTTACTCATTTGCTTGAGAATGGCCCGGATGACTAAAATGATGATGAAACTTCCAAGGATGACGGCGCCCAGCCGCGTTCTCCCTTCCCTCAGCTTCAAACGTCCGTACCCGCCCTGCTGGAGAAGGCTCAGAGACGAACACGGCAGGGCAGCTGCCAGAGCACGAATACGCTCGGAGCTTCATCGAGCGGACTCGAATCTTCATTCCTGTCTTCTGAGTGTCAGCTGTCCCGTTTTGCAACTATCGAATGACGGGGTGAAGATCTCAAACCGCCGGTGATAGACAAAGAGTAATTGAGGGGGCAAGAAGAGTTTACGTGGGCATTCCACCGGTGGTTGCTCGCTCTTCCGTTCCCGAGGGTATATTTTGGAGCCTCAAATTACGTCTTTTGGCGGTCGGTCGACTGACGGTTATAAAGACGTATAAAAGCGTCACTTGATACCTCGTGTTGAGTGGCTTTGAGCGGCGTTCGCTCGCCCGTCTGTCGGCATGAAAGAGTCGTCTCCTTAAATGACGCTCTCCACGCAAGAAACGTCGCGGAATCCCTATATGGAAACAGCCTATTGTTGAAGGCGGATGCTGCGCGATTCGCGGAGAATGTCTCCGCACGGACAAAGAGCCATGGATGGAGAGGCAAAACGGTGTCAAAGAAATATTCCCAAGTCCGGAGAACTTTCAGCAAGGGAGTGCGATCTCTATCAATTCATGAAGCCACGCTCCAAGGGAAGGCTGAACAACAATTTAAGGAGTCGAGCGTAGTTTGACGACTCAGCGAACTTAATCTGCTCCCGCCACCTGATGCAATCGGAAGCCCAACTTCGTCTTCAGGCCAGCGAGTCAGCTGTCGGGCCGAACTCAAGTGGTCGAACAGAGCCAACAGACAAAAGTTCTAATGGTCCGCCTCCTTCTGTTGTCTGATTGAACAAACATTCTGAGCGAGAGGAAGGTCGCGAGACAGAGGAGTGTCCTTCTTGTTTACTAGAGGAATGCCCACCGGTCGCGATCGGACTTACTCGTAGGCAACGCTGCACGTCCCTTATCGCAGTCGAATCTGAAGGAGCCCCTTGTGCGCTAAATATCGAGCAAGCGGCCCGACTCCGCGCCTCAATTCGACATTGCGAGCTCATGATGATCCGAATTGCGTCGAGATGGGGCAGAACTCATGGGACGCTTGCGTCCCGATCGGAGTCCAATCAAAGGCCCTCATCACTGAATGAGTCATCGAGTCGAACTTCCGTCGGTCGGGTCATTGCGCTTTGGCCTGTCGGAAAGTAGACAGGCCGGCATTCGGATTGGTCAGGGTATTCATTTCCGTTTGAAACCCCACATGATGAATCCTACTTTCGTTGCCGCCAGCTCGGTCTAAGTCGAAAATTAGAGGCGAACTTCTGATCGTGAACATAGGCTCGAGTGCTCGAACCTGGTCGCCTACTCCCCATGTTGTTCGCATAGGGCGACTCGCGCTCGAGAAGGGCATTGATATCGAGGAACAACGATTCAAGATGACACGAACTAAATGCATGTCCGTCGCACGCTGGATCGAGCGAAAAAAACGTGAAGTGAGCTCAGAAAACGTAAAGTGAGCTCGAGTATCGCTCCGAGTCCGGCATCGGTTTCGAATAATATCGTCCGATATCCAGCCTGTATTCACATTCATCCGTTGGTCATGCATCGCTTTCATCCGGACCGCTACGGCGCTATTGATCCACTGTGAAATTGTCGTCACGCTGAAACAAATCGGTGAGACGATTCCTGCCAGAGAAGTCACTACTCACCATTTGGACTTCGGAAACGGTGCTAATACTGATTATCTGCATGGTAACTCCCACATCCACAGGAAGCCCTGGAAGCGTACAGAAGTCGATCAGGTTTTGATGATATGTTGCGGGTATCGATATACCTACAGCGAGGCATTCATCGACAATGACGAAGACTGACTGTATCGATTCAGTGAGTACGTAACCGGTTGGATCGGGATATAAACATATGGGTTAGCATGGAATTCGTAGGGTCGATCAAATTCAAACAGAGGCAGGAACTTCATCGGCGATCGAAGTTGAGTGTCATCTCCCAAGAGGCGCTCGTCGAAGAGACCTCGGGAGATCGTTCGAGGCCTACACGCGAGAAGTTCTCGGTGTTCGCAAATCAACTCAGCCTCGTCCGCCGTTATATCGGTGCGGTTCCTAGGAGTGACGCAGAAAGAAATCACGGAGCGAGAGCGGCCTTTCACGACGACGAATCACGAAAAGGACCCACGTCTCACCCCCTCGACGCGCCGTATTCGGGGATCTGACCGGAAGAGATTTTGGCAGAGCCTACCCACCTCGATGACGAGCACGGTTTCCCCACTCGATTCGCCCTTCCCTCGTCCATGCGAAAGAATTGAGAGATACAGGCACAACGAGACTGCCCAAATATGAGACACTCTCTACAATCAGTGTAATGACTTAAATCTCTTGTGATAAGCGTCAGGAGTTCAACCGTGGGTCTGATTGAGTATCGTTGCGAACTTTTTTCCACCGATGGCAACCCTGCTGTCCCATGCTGGGGCGTTGTGAATGTGTTTATGACGAGCAGAGCAGTCGACTTCGATGGTGCTGATCCGACCCAAGAGCTGTCAGAAACCGTCGGACCATGAACTTGCAGCCCGGCGCAAATAATCCGGCAAGGGGGGATCAGGTTAGAGCTCAATCGAGCTGTTTGGTTTTCCAAATCTCCGATCGGGGACACGACTGGAGATCAACGAAGAAAAATCGGAGAACAGCAGCTCAGCCGGTGTACACGAAGAAAACGAGTGAGCAGGAGTCAAGCTGGAACTCTCTGAGTTCCATCGAGCCACAATCGGGTATCGGTTCTGCTCCGATAATTATCGGCTTGCCGTGAGGAACAAATACGCGATCATGGCGTTCGCAGCGGTCAAGCAGCCTGCCTTAACGGCTCACTGCCTTGCTAGCGAGCGTGCGGGGGAACAAACGTTCCGGAACGCGATCTGAAGAAAATACCAGGACAGCCCTCCTCATTCTCTGCTACGCAACGATTAAGGAATCAGCAGTGATTTCTCTTTCCGCGGTCACCTGACCTCGGGAGTCAGCCGAATATCCAGATCCATTCGCGAAACTATCATCATCGGCGAGCGGTCCGAGTGGTAATCGATACGTGGTCCGCGAGAAAACTTGTACTTTGCCTATGGCTCCGCGGCCTCTCTCCCAATGCCGAAGTTTATTCCCCGGTCGACTGCTCCCTGTGTTTATGTTCATCGAGCCCCTTGGCCTCTCTCTCTCTCGCTCTACATCACCTTATCGCATGGCTAATGTTCATCATCCCGTTCTCAGCTGGGCCGTGCTGGGGATCGCACGTCTTGTCCTCTGGCGTACCACCGAGTGACCGACCCGATTAGACAGCTCTCATTCCTCTATACTTCAGCTGTTCCCTGGCTTTATGGCTTGTCCGGACCGGGGTCGGGGGATCGCTATATGCTGATAGAAGAGGAGAGCCGAACATCGAGGAGCTCATTCGAAGCTATGCACGGGGGGAATTACGGAGGCCGATCGGGCAGGATTGGTGAGCTCAAGTATTCGCTGGTTGGCATGTTCCTTGTAACTGACTACCTGAGTAGAGCGCTGACAGCTTCCGACCTCTCATGCTCACGAGGGCCCCGCGGTGGGCCCTGAGAGCGCCGGAATAAATTTTATATGAAGGGTGTGTCTATTTCTGCCTTTCCCTGCTCGACTGAGGTGCCTTTCGTAATATCAACGCGCCGTTTCTCTGGTCGACGACGAGCGAGTGCACGTGCGCTTCACCTTCAATTCGAGCGTACACCGCCTCGAGTCGTCATCGTATCGATACGTCGACGGCGGCGTCGTCCACACTGTCATCGAAATCGACGCTACTGCAGCCGCCGCCGCCGCCGCCGCCGTCATCATCAGTCCGTCGTCGGTCGGTGGTCGTTATGACCCACGACATTCGGTCTCTTCGATACAGCGATCGACCGCTGCGGGCCGTATTCGCCGCTACGATTCTCACTCTACAATTCTCGCCCGCATTTCTCTTTTCATTTCCGAACCGTCCTCCTTTTATCAATTTCCCGGCTGTTAGTCCCGGTGGCGCGAGCGCTCCTTCTCCGTCCGTTCGGCGTAACCGCGAGCAATCATTCTTCTGTTCGGCGAGTCGTACTGCGTACAAGGGGTATGTTGATGATGGGCTTTATCGCGACGTTCAATTTTGTCCCAATTCCTCTACGAAACGAGCGAGCGAGCGAGTGTGCGAGTTTTCATGTTCCTTTACGCAGAAAGCCAACGAGGTCCCGGACCAAAACATCAAGAAAGGATCGCTCGAAGTGCGGCCAATCGTTCACTTCTTGAGGGCTGTCGAGCTCGCCAAATGTGTTTTCGATAACCGCGCGTCCCTCCCGCCAACGCCCCTCCGGTATTTATTCGCTGTCCCCTGAGCCTTCTCCTGACTATAAATGTTCTCGACCACTTCCCGTTCAGTCGTTCATTCATTTCTCGTCGATTGCCGTGCGCACATCCGCCAGCGGAGAGCGGGCGGGAAGGTAACCTCGGGGCCAAGAGCGTTCAGTGGCGTTCCTTCTAAATGCTATCTCTATGACCGAGAAACGGCGTTGCGTCGTGATAGAAATATCGTCCCAAGGCCCATCGTCTCGCGCGACGGCGGCCTTGTGAATCTTCGGTGAAGAATTGCGAGGCAACGAAATCGTACCGTCTCGAAGAGCTGGATATTCAGAGCAGTTAGCTGTGAGCCCTTTGTCAGAGGCTGACACCATAAACTCGCTTCCGAGAGGCGACAAGGACATCCTCGAAGGAATGGATTCATTGCAGCTGTATAAACAGAACATGAACGGACGATCGCGGCAACGGGAAGCGGGGAAAGGACAAGGTTCGGAGAAGACAAACGGATTATACACGGCAAAGCAGCTTTCTCCAGGATATGCGTTCTGCAGTCGAGACTGCGGAAAATCTCGGTCAACTTCCTCACCGCTCTCAGATGCGTGCGGCAGATTTGCTTGGATTTCCGGTTTTGAGAGTCGTCAGAACTCTTGACTTGTTCCCTCGCTTCTCCATAGGTAGGAGGTCGAGAGAATGAGGCAGACGAGTAATCAGGAGCATAAAAAGAGCAAACGAGGAGTAGATGAGCAGCTGAAAACGAGCCCGAAGATTCGGGGAGGGGCGCAATTGTATCGACGGCTGTTATCGCCGGGAGCTCCGCTCCAGGGAACAGGCCCGGTGGCTGATGTGGCGGCGCCGCGCCGCCGACGACAACGACGTCAACGAAACTGTAGAAAGGAGTAAAAGGAGGACGGTGCGTAGATTCGCTTATGGCTCAGTGTCCCTCATATTTTTATTGCCTGCCGGCTCCTCCTCCCTTTCTTGTCGCCGGTTCCGTTACCGCTGAAAAGGAACGGATCCAACAACTACGGAACTATCAATATAAGCACAACGAACCGGAGGCGCAAAGGTTTTCTCCGCTGTCGCGATGCGCACCACTGTTGTATCATCATGGTTCATCCGAGAGAACGGAACTGATCGCTTCCCTACCTCAAAATACATCGGAGAGCCATCAAGCCCGATACAGCATTTCCGAAATAATTCTTCTTTCGGCGGGATTCTTCAATTGGAGAACATCATGAATCATGAATCATGACCCGACCCAGGGAGGGGGAATATGTCCCGACTGCGAACTCAGCTCGCAGGGCAGTCAAATGCTTAGCGAACTCCTACCGTGATTCGGGGAGCTATGTTGACGGATGCCGACGTCGGGAGATTATTGGATCAAGAGTAAATAACCTGATGATCACGGCTTCCCAAGGTAGAAATAGGAATCGATGTGCTCACTGATATGCTCGCGAGCGTTCTCTGATGTGAACTCACAGGGGACACACCATCGCGGCATCCGTTCGACTAAGGGCTGGAGCAGCCAGATCCTGACGGAAAATTGTTCGCGGAGATCGCATGGGCTCTGAGCTACTCAAATTCAAAATTGGTCTGTGTATGCATCTACCGCCTATATCCTGCGACGAGGGAAGTCGAAAAGCATGAAAAAAATACCCGGGGTGCCCGAGTCAGGGACTCGGGCGGTTTGTGGGCGTAGAGCTACGTGAACACGGAACACGTAGTTCCGTGAGTTCGAAGATCTGCGAAAGATTTTCGATACTACCCTCCGGTCGACGAAGGGTATCACGAGATTTCCTCTGGCCGTTGTTCAAAAGACGCTTTTTTAGTTCGAGGAAAACGAGATCAAAGAACTCAACTGCGGGAACGGGATTCGGTCGGTAGCAACCTTCGAAGACTTCGGCAAATTTTCTAAACTCAGAAATGTTGACGAATGACATCAAAATCTTCTTATTACTCAACCGACAAACTTCAATCGGATATACGGTCCGATATCAGCCGCGATTCGGACGGCAAGCGGTACGTGACCGAGTGCCACACTTCCTCGTGGAGGGTATAAGGATTGAAGAACATCGCGACTATGCGTATGAAAGGTACATTAGATTCCATGACCATGTCCGCCTAGGAGAAACGCTGCTACATGTCATGTAGCAATGTCAAGGAACAATCATTGCATGTCCGATGGAGGATTTTTCGAGTATCGCGAGGCCGCGCATCCGCATCTAGACGATGATGGGAATGAATTAGTTGAAGACTAATAAAATGAGGTTCTTAATGGAATGTCGAAACCTTAGAATGATCATGATTCGGCATTGTAAGGATGGCTTCCCTTATCCTCCTTTTCGAGACCATCACTGGGCGGCGGCACTCAAAAAAGAGAGCTCTTCATTCTGGAATGATTTGTCCCAACGCGATAGACACACTTTCATTCATTCACAATGCTGCGACAGGACGACAGCACCGTCTAAAAAGTTTATCGTTGGGTGAACCACTCCCTCCCAATCGTCCGCTAAGCCGTACGGCCCGCCGTGGCTAGATTCTCTTAGCACCACGTTGCGTCCTGCCTGATAGGTGATTTCCCGAGGACCACTTCGGTTGAACTGAACTACGACTTCTCGCCCTTGTTGTTACGGGATCTGCTTCGTATCGCTTGTCTGAACACTGTTCGTTTTCTTATGTCGGGATTATGGCTGACGATGTATTAGGCGCAACTCGTTCTTTTTTCTTCAGGAGTCCGGCATCCTTAGCTTGCTAGTCAGAAGGTTCTCCGCCGGTGTCCTTCCACGACCATCGACATCGACCAATGAGGAAAGGAAACGCACGAATGTAGTAGCCAAGGCTAGAATGAACGACGAGAGTCCATTCTCATAAGAGGAGATATGAAATGAAGAACGCGCGCACATCGTTTTCCGCTGTCATTATACAACCTCAACCGGAGGTGTTAGTTGTCTTCAACATCGTCGCAGGGTGGAGAATTGAGGAAAGTTTCAACGATTAATTTAGCAAAAACTGAGGCGAACCTGAAGAAATAGATCCATCTCTAGCGGAGGAGAGATTCTCCGCCAAATATAATTTAAAATCAGAAAGAGGGAATTTCTGGGCCCATAAATCGACATAGCGTTTCCAGAACAGTTGATTAGGACTAATCAAGGTATGCTGAGGGTTTCTTGCCCTCAGTTTTTTCAGCCTCCGAGTCTTCGTTCCGACGTTCTGCGAGAACGAGCCTACTTCTTGGCCTGTATTTTATGAATCAAGATAAGGGGGAAATTGAGTAGCATGGACGGTGCCTCATTCTCAGCCGGACATATTCAGCCATCACCATTTTCATTGTCAAGCGCTCTGTTTCAGAGAAATAAGCTCGACAAGTTTGTTACACAGGTGACTCGCATAGAAAAAATGCGTAAGCCTCTGGCAGACGACCCCAGCACATACGCATGCTATCTCCAAGATTCGAATTTTTTCGAGCTTTGGCCCCCCAATACTCCCCATTGAAAATGGTGCCCGTTACCGGGAGCTATAGCGTAGTTCTACGCTAAAAGAGCATGTCTCTCGCGAAGGATTGGATAATTGCACTCAGAAACACATTCCGATTCTTGGGCTTGGCGGATGGGGATCAGGGAACGCGGGGAGTGCCACAAAAAGCTGGAGGCGGAAGAGATGGGACGTGGCAGAACACAAGCTCATTCAGACTTCATTAGCTCGCATATGAAGGAACGAACAGACCACTGCTAGCACACCATTATACCCTGAACTTCCCATGGAACAGATTCTCCCGAGTCAGAATTCGGACGGATTCGGAGCTACGTTTCCTGGAGTCGGATCATTGAGTCTGTGCGGATTCGAGCTCAGTATTTGAGAACATCTCCGAAGGCGAGTTTCAAAGTACGCACCAGAAGAGCTCCTGAGGGTTCGAGGAATTCATATATTCCACGGTCAATATGAAGACTCAAGAGGGAAGGAAGATGTGCGATGAATACGATGATCAGAGGCGTGTCTGCTCATACTTATTTGTGTTTGTCTGTCCGTAAGACTAACTTGACGGCTCCGGGCTCTTATTGGTATAGAATTTGGACTCGGTATATCCGAGAGATCGGAGCAATACTCGAAGGTCGGTGACATACTGAGAGGCCCTTAGATGCTGAGAGCTTTTCTGCTGCGGAATCTAGGTCTTCCTATGGGCTCGGGTGAAAATGCGCTTGAGAGCACCGGGGAGAATGAAGTTCGAGCGATACAAACAACCGGACTCTTAACCTTCGGGTCGTCGCCGATCCCGGCGTTGTCGGTCGGTTGCTCCTCACGGCCGGCTTCCGTCCGCTGAGGTCCGAAATGGTTTCCGGTGGGAATTTCGTGCGGCAGAGCCGTGAGGGCCGCATTGGACTGGAATTCCAGCAGACCAGATCATTGGTGGGGCCCAGATCCTGCCGTAGGGGATCCGGGCGGGAGACCCCCTCATCGCCGATGTGGTCGGATCTTTCCTACGGGACATCGCTAGTAAAAGTTCTGGAGAGACGAATTATCCAAGGAGAAAGGTGTGTTGTTCATCTACGAGGAGCTTCACGAACTCGTATTTTGAAGCCATGCCCGCGGAAATCCTTGTTTCTCCTCGTCGGCGTCATCCACGATTCTCATAAGTTCTCTCCAGAGTAACGACTCCCTGGTTTTGGTTTCCTTCCACCTCCTGATCACTCTCTCGCCGCCGCGGTCAGTCTCGCGCTCTATCCCGTTTATTATTTCCGCTGATTTTCCCCCGGGATCAGCGGACGCCTGGGTCCAGTTTTCCGTCCTCGTGCGAAGCACGGAAGCTGTCCTCACTTCTCCGTATGATCGAATAAGCGGCGCGGCTTGGGTCTGCACCGAACGAGCGGAGCCCCTCCAGGCCACTTCGACAAAATGTATTTCAAAACGCATTAAGCGACAGCTCGAACGCCGATCACTATGACACGAGAGGAGAAAGAATGAATAAGGACCGTGAGGAGGACCGTGAGGAGGACCGTTAGCGAGTCAGCGTCTAATGCCGACCAAGGTCACTGGGGAGCGGAGCGAGACCGACTGTCGCAGGCGCTCGGGAGCGGGCCTTCAGGCGGAGATGTCGACGATATCATATGGCTTCACGGAGGGACATCGGAGAAAAACGGTGAACTCTCCCAGCTACAGCTGATCTCGAGACAACGGATCCAACCTGAGCGCAAAGAGCGTCTCGAGAATTTTCCGGACTTCTGTGTACGAGGATGAGAGGATGAGACCTAATTCTCGAACACCTCTCCGCACAGAAGGGAATAACATGCACTTCTCGGAGCGCGCCTGAATGAATGCATTATCCCACTGTTCCACCTATTTAGAGCGCGGTCCTGTGAACTTGATCACCGACAGCGCCGACGATACGCTCGGTGGCCCGATGAGTTGTAATCCTCGTCAAGTTCCCAAAAGCGACCAATCGAATGCGAATCTTGCCCATAAATGCCTGTGTGCATAATTTGTCCTGCCGGGCCCAGCCGTAGCAATGACCGTGCTGCGGCCAGTGAGTGCTTCAATACGTGAGGTCGTTTCGACCGACGGAGGTCATACATACGAGATAGGGACTCGAAAAAAAATTGATGACGAGGGGGTTAAACCTCTGAGCTGTTCCCTCGAGCAAATGGTTCCGAGATGAAGTCACACACTGTCGCTGCGACCTCTCTGCTCCACTGACTGACCCACCGACCGAGCGACAAGCCAGCGCGCCAGCCGGTCACCCAGCTGAGGCAATGACTGTCCGGACGGTGCGGTGGGTTTGACTCAGAGCTCGTTTGATTTGTGCCCCTTGAAAAAAAGTTCCGCTCGTGAGAGAGCTTCTTTTCGAGGAGCAGAGCCACTTTCAGGAGAAGGTACGGACTCGTGATCAAAAAGTATGCAACCAGCTTAAATATTTCTCAGTTCCCCGGAGACGGCTGGCGGACGTCGGAATCCTTTGTGCCGCTCCGATGACTCCAGAATCCGGTTCTCGGCGTTGAGAGTTGAGAGATGGCTTGGAAGAGTCCAATCGGGGAGTAATTGGAACCATGGAGGCGTGAGCGAAGTAATAGTTTTCGTGTGACTTCCGAGACCTTTCCGAATCGTTTCGGTCGATGGGATGGCAGGCTTTCCGATGAAGCGGAATCTCTCACGAATTTCCGCCTCCTACCTGCACATGCACCTGATGAAATACATTGCAATAGGACAGACGTTCGGAGCTCTCAGGGTGCGAGCAGGATATTGGCGAGAATCATATGGAACTCACGTGTTCTGCCCGGTGAGTTCTATTCTATCCCGCCGCGTGGATCGTTTTTTTCGGATTTGCTTCAACCTCATCACGAGGTCATCAACGGAACTAGGTCAGCCTCCGCCCGCGCAGAGTCTAACCTCACTCTCTCTCAGTCGGATCCTATGTGCGTTCGCCTGGAGAAGCGGGAAGTCTCGAGTGCAACGGCTGTCATCCATGAGCGTCGCTGCCACCCACCTCCGCGACATCGGATAAGCATTCGGCGATTTTGATCTTCAATAATAAGTTCTCTATCTGTTCCATTTTGGACGGATAAAATGAAATTTCCAGAATAATGTTCGTGTTTCGACCATGCCAACCCGAAAATCCGAACGAACTCGTCACGAATGAAATCTCGTAGGCGTACATGTGCTCCGGCCGAATGGAAAATCTTTAATTTCCCCGCGAAGAAGAAATATGCAGGCGATGGGCTTCTCCGTACAGACATCTCTATGGCGCTCTTCTCGAAGGGAGACCAGCTCCACATTTTCTGGAGGAGCGGTGGGAGCGCTGTTGGAGCCGAGTCCCGTCCCTCTTCTGACTCGGACATCATTGTTGAGCTCATACCTGTAGTACTCAGAGGAATCGACGTGATGCTCTTGCTCTAGGCGGCTAGAAATCAAAGGCGCAAGGGTCACTTCCAGAGCCTGGATTGGCCAATATATCCTCCAAGACGAAGGAGCGGGAATCAGGCGTACAAACGTGCTACTGAGCCCTCTTCCCCAGGGCTCCGATGAGTGCCTTCTACATGGGGACAGCCCTCCCGTGCTCATCGAGTGAACAGCTATGGCTGAAAGCACTCATGGCAGGTTCGACTTAAGAGTAATCGTCGAACAATTATAAGCCTCCTCCGGCGATCGATGGTGGAGATTGTTCCCGAAGCCCTCGGCTAGCGTGGGAATTCTACGTGGTTGTCGGCGCGAGTGGCCTTCCAATACACTTTGCGAGGAGAAAATCGGAGCCATGCGGTGTGCTAAACGGTGCTCGGCCGGATCGTCGCCTAGTTCGAATCGACGGCGGCGCATTGATGGCACTGATGAGAACTCCAATCAGAACACTACATCAGGCGGCGGCGGACAGTCGACTCCGTCACGTGGATCCATTTTTGTCTACTATCATTCTGCCGGCTCGTTACTTTTCCCTGAGTAGCGGCTTCTCTTCTCCGGACAGATGGACTGGCTGGCTGCTCGGCGGAGCGGGCAATATTCTCGGCGCAGGTAGACCGATCAAGTCTTCCAAGACCCGCTGGGCGCGAAGAAAGTAGACCCGTGAAATATTAATTGCGCCCAGGAGAACAGAGCGCCGCTGATAGCCATACACTGCGTGTCTGACTCGTCTCTCTCCCGACCCATTATGCGTCCAACAGACGTACCTACAGGGAAGAACAGGGAATGTTCAAACGCTTCCTCATTACATGCCGTCGACTAACACGCAGATCGTGTTTCATTTTGAGGGTGAGGGGCCGTAGAAAGGCCCTCCACTGTAAGGAATTAGAGGGCGAGGAAAGTAGCCGTGCAGAGTAAACGGCGCTTGAAACAGAAACGAGAGCAGAAAAGGGTCTCGGCACACAGTGAGTATTGTGCGGCGGCAAGGAAAAAGCGGAAGGAGAAATGTTTCGGAAGATTCGCGGAAATTCAGCGGAGGAGTGGAAGCGGTAGGGAAACGGAACGAAGAGAAGGAATCTGCTTCCTCATAATTTCCACCTGAGTACATTGTGGGAGAAAATCCACCGAGTGACATCGAACCGCGCTTGGAGCTCTGGCCTAGCGGGGTTCTACGACAGACGGACTCCAAACGAGCTGTCCCTCGAATCACGGATCCGATGATCTTTGGATGAGTCGACGGACTCTGAATGTATCGTCTCCTTTCAGGTCATTCACATCATTCATGTCGATATGCAATGGTGGTCTCCGGGCTTCCAGAAAAGCAATGGTCCGTAGAACAAGCGTTCAAGAGGTCAACGATCGCAGTCAGGAGGAAGAGGGCAGTCTGGGACGCTCCTTGGCAAGCATATACTCTATGAAAGCTTGCGGAGAAGCAAGGATGCTCGAGGAAGCCTCTGTCGCCATCCCCATTCGAGGCTCGATTTCGTTGATGGACCTCAGAAAATAAATATACCCACGTGGATTCAGGACCGGTGCGTCCATATTTTGCTGGTATCAGGTATCGAAGTCCTCCAGCGGATACGCTGACGGGAACCCTCTGGGGATGCCCCAGACAAAGCCCCACGGAAACCTTTTCCGTTCGTGCGGGCTTCACCCATTGAATGATATCTGAGTCGGCAGTCAACGGAGGTGTACGACGCACGTTTCGTCAGCCCGCGAAGCGCGCTGAGGAGTAGGTCATATCGAACACTTTTTCCGATTTCGTCCCGTGGTAGCGATCGGATGGGCATGTGGGCCTTGCTTCGTCGAACAATCGGAGAATTATTTGAGATCAAGCCTCAAACTCTCCGTTCGTATGCGTAATGACTCCTCCTCTCTACTCACTGAGTTAGATCATCGAGGTCTCCCCAGCTGCGAACCTTTGCGGTCTAACGACTGTCTAGCGATCAACGCCTCGATTTAGCCTCGCCACGAGTGAAAACACGAATCTCCTAATAGAATTACCGCATATTCATCGCAGCAAGGGGAGCGATTCTCAATTTTCACTCGGAAGCAGGTCGTTGCCTCGCTGTCAGGCGTAAAGGAATACAGTAGAACCTCGATTATATCAACCTCGATTATATCAACTCGACCAAAAATTACCTCGATTATATCAACCCTCGATTATATCAGCTTTTCCTGATTTACCTCGATTATATCAACCTCGACTATATACACTCCCCGCAAGACTCACCTCGATTATATCAACTCCTGCTTCCACCCTTATTTTCACAGCTTTTTCCCGGAGACTACCTCGATTATATCAACTTCTACTCTTGAATTCGCAGCTCGTTCTCGAAGACTACCTCGAGAATATCAAACCTTCCGGGTCGCCGGAGTTCGAATACATATCCTCATTTCGAGATTTACTGATTGATCGTTTTGATCGTGGAATGACCGGCCCCTCCTCATTCTTCTCAGTCAGTGTTCCACGATTCTCTCCGGTATGGCTGCCTTCGGGAGACGAGTTGATATTCAATATCTTCAGTGTCTCTTCCAATTTTGTTTACCTACCGGTTCGACACTTGACACATTCGTGAGAAGAATGCGATTCCAAGCGCGAACGGCTCGAGCATCTTTCTAGATCTCTCCACACCGAGACTCCGCGCCTCCTCCGAGACGCGACGTGGATTTCCTTTTGTGAGACAGCTTTCTCCGGCCGCTTCTCCTCTGAGTACTAGCTCAGCCCGACTCAGAGCGTCTTCTTCTCACCAACTTCAGTGATCACTCCTCTATCTCGAACCTTCTCAGTACTTAGAAGATGTTCGGGAGAAAATCGAGAAAAGTGTTGACTCTCCCCGAGAAAGAAGAAATTCTCGCCGCTTTGGACAAAGGTGAATCGCAAGTCTCATTGGCCGCAAGATTCGGAGTGGATAAGAGCACAATCTGCAATATCAAGAAGAATGCCTCAAAAATCAGAGAATACCAGCAGAATCGAGGTGAGCAAGGTGGATCCGCAGTAGCGAACGTGATGAAGGGAGCCGAGAACGATGTTCTGGACATGGCTCTTTACGTGTGGTTCATCCAGAAGCGCTCCTTCGGATTCCCGCTTTCGGGCGCCATCGTCTGCAGTAAGGCTCTGGAGCTAAACCAGAAGCTTGGAGGGAACGTTAGTTTCAAAGCAAGTCAAGGCTGGTTGGAAAAATTCAAGCACCGTCACGGAATCCGCGAATTGGAAGTACAGGGGGAAAGAATGTCCTCAGACTTCGCAGCTGCTGAGCGCTTCCTCGTCGAATTCAACACTTTTCTTCATAGCGAGGGTTTCGATCCAGACTTCGTGTATAACGCCGATGAGACAGGGCTTTACTACAAAGCCTTACCGAGTAGATCACTGGCAGCTCGGCATGAGCGATCAGCGCCGGGACACAAAAGCAGCAAGGAGAGAGTCACTGTGATGGTCTGTGCCAATACCACCGGCAATCATAGAATTCCCTTGCTCGTGATAGGGAAATCACAAAACCCGAGGTGTTTCAGGGGCAAAAGCATCCCAGTGAAATACCGAGGACAGAAGAAAGGATGGATGAACCGAGAAATTTTCACAGAGTGGTATGAGCATGTGTTCATCCCAGAAGTTGAAGAACATCAGTCAAACATCGGTAAAGGAGGGAAAGTGTTGCTTCTCCTGGACAATGCACCATCACACGCTCAAATTGAGCTCCTGGATAGTAGGAATGGTAAATTCACCGTCGTATATCTGCCGCCGAATGTCACTGCCATCCTGCAGCCTATGGATCAAGGGGCAATCGAAGTTCTGAAGCGGTTGTATCGGAAGCAGCTCATGCTCAAACTGTTTAGTAACGAACAAGATCGAAACGCGTTGCTCAACTTCAGCAAGACGATTGATGTCTACCAATGTTGTTACATGCTCGCCGAAGCTTGGGCTTCCGTTGAGGTCTCCACACTGCGGAATGTGTGGAACAAGCTAATGCCGCATCGCTTGGTGGGAACGCTCAATCCGATTCAAGATTTGCTGATGGGAACTCTCGAAGAGCACCTGCGTCAACTTCCAGGATTCGAAGACTGCGACTCGGCCGACGTGGAGGCGTGGTTAACTTCTGACTGCGGAGAATCAGGTCAGCAGATTTTGACGGATGATGAAATCATCGAAGAAGCTCGTGCCGTTTTCTGTGAGGACCAGGACTCTCAAGAAGAGTCACAGGAAGAAGAGCCCTGTAACATTCCGCCAACGGCAGAGCAGGCCGCGGAGGCCTTCGATACTGCTCTCCGCTGGTTAGAGTGTCAAGAGCGATGCGAACCAACTGATCTTGTTCGACTCTCTAGTCTTCGCGCACTAGCTTCGACGCACGGACGAATCTGAGTGGTCGACGATGGAGCTTTTTCCCTCTTTGTATCTCCCTGTGTATTATCCAGGATGAAAAATCAATAAACACGATCGCGTTGAAATCGTCTTGTCTTTTCGATACCCGATAAGCCGATCATCAATCTGTCGCTCAATCCTCCAGGTTAATGATTCGTTCATGAAAGTCCTCACAAGGATTTCACTCGCTGCTTCCGCCTAATACGGACAAAAATGGCTTCGAAATCGACGATTGCAATGAGAAATCCAGGCTTATTCTCCCTCACAATGTATTCCTATGGAACCTCGATTATATCAACCCTCGATTATATCAACCGTTTTTGGCAGTCATTAGTTGATATAATCGAGGTTCTACTGTAATTTCAGACCATGCCGCCCCCTTCTTCGCGATTGGTTTCGCGCAAGGCGTCAGGGGGGGAAGGAAGCTTTCCCGAATTCGCCTTTCCGCGGATTCGAACGTGTGTGGGTTCAGTTTGAAATTCATGCATGAAGCTCACTGGGTATGGTTGCGAGACGGAGGGATCGGCATCGCCGAGGCGAAGGTAAAATCCGAGAAAAGCTCTTTGAAGGTTGGCATGAATTTCGGGATGGAAAGCACTTAGGGCTGGAGGAGTAGGTGTTTCTGGATTCGTGTCCGTGAGCGTATAATCTTCGTTCGACTCCTTCGTGAGAGTCCGCAAACCGTAATAAAACGTAAGTTTCCAAATCGTGCGATCCTGAAGTCTCAGAGAATCGAACGGACGCCCTCCTGGACGAACGTGAGCGGAGCTATCTATCGGTACGCTAGATATGAATTCTGTGGTGAACGTGAGCAAGTAAAAACCACCGATCTTCTTGAGGAAGTCTGAATAAGAAAGTTTGACAAGCTTCTCCTTTAAGGGCGTATCGTCGGTCGAGTCTCTATAGGTTAGTCTACCCGACGGCTTCTGGGTCGGTCTGGCGGCGGTTCGGTGTGTTGCACGCACGATCCCTCGCCGCGAACGTCAGTTCCCCGCATTTTTTGCACCAACTCATGAAATTAAACACACACAACAGGGTAATCATCTTGAAGTGCCCCGCGCCGCGTGTCATCGCCGTCGTCGTTCCGCTCGTAGTCATATTCCATCGCCTTACTCCTCTCCCTTGCTTATTTTCGAGAAATTCCGCTCGCTAAAATTGCTCCCCGGCTTCTCGGAAGAGGCAGATGTCTGAATCCGGGGCGAGGATCTCTTCTCTCCAAACAAACTTATAGTGAAACTTCTGATTCTCCTCTCGTGCATATTTTGATACGTCGCGCGTCGCTTTCAACCCTTCCAGACAGTCGGGCCATATATTGTCACGGAAGATCGACTGGAGTTGTTCCGCTTCTTTTTTTCCTTTTGAGCTTCCGATCGTGCCAAGAGATATTGCGAGAGATATCGAACAGCTGAGAATCCCGGGATTCGTGTCGGATTGGAAAACCTCTGTCATCCCTGGTTCGCCTCGCGCCTCACCTACGCACACGAATTCTCTCGTAGGATCAATGTGATGTTGAGCTGCACTCTCCCGGCCTTCGACACGGGTCTCATCAAAGCGTTGAACGAACATCGGTGAAAGACAGCAGAGGGTATGAATAAATTCATATCAAGACCGATATGATGGATTGTTCGTCTAGGCCTCGATCGCCGAGCAGAGACTGGCTTCGAAAATGCCGCTCGCAGATGATGAAGACTTTGAGTGTTCGTGCGAAAAATGTTTTGTGTTATACCGCCTCTAATTGCCTAGTGTCGGAACCATGCGTCGCCCCCGCATTACACGATCTACTATTCTCTGACGAATACTAAAGGAATACGGAGCACAGCGGCTCGGAACGACGAGCCGAGGCCGTGGAAGCCACAGACCTTTTTTTGAAAATCCTGAGCAGTACCACGTTAAACACTGCGAGACAGCAACCCCAAGCTCCTCGGCGAATAGCCTACCAAGGTAGAGATGCGAGACGTAATACTCACCGCCGTAGTTTGGTCTCACTCTTTTGTCGTATCCTCGGATGAAAAAGTTGTCCAGAATTAAGCTTACGTTACGCCCTCGGGACGTTTGCCTGGAAAGAGCAGTCGTTGAACTTTTTGTGAAAAACATCGGATGTTCACAGCTCAGCGTCGCAGTCTCGGGATAATCTAGAGCGCGACTTCTCGCTTGCAATGAATGTCAAGAGTTCCCGTGGTAAACAGAATCGCTACCACGAGCGCCGGCCGAGAATCCGACGGGATCATTTCTCATTCTGGAAGAAGTCATCGACACTCTTGGATATTTCATATAGATCCATGACCCCCTCGACCGACAGAATCGGTTTCGTTTTACCAACACTCTTCCGCTCGACTCGGGGGTAGGAGGGATAGCTTGTTGGGGAGGTTTGGGAATCGCTACGGAGGAGATGAACAAGAGCGGTTCGAGCTCTGCATGGCTGGGTGGATTCCTCTTCAGAAGTTTTCGTCGCAATCATCTAGAATCTCCCGGGCGACATCAAGTCATAGTCAACTCGAGATCGCGTTCCGTGAGAGCAGCCACTATGTGAGCTTCAAGTTGGCGCAAAAAGTTTCTGTTCATATTAGACGGGGTAAACTCCACTTTAATTGAGTAGCATGCTAGTCTCGTCGCTCTCAAACCCAAAATCGTAGTCGAGCGACCTTCTCTAGAACTCCGTGGGCGTCTCGCCAAACCTCATTCAGAGCTCGTGATGATCGAGAGCGTCAAAAACCACCTTTTATCGAAAACCAGCGAAGACGAAGATAATCAATTATTTCCCTCAGCCACTCTCGGGCGTATAATTGAACAATGCTCAAAAACTTCATCGAGGTCATATCCCGAAAACATGATTTCCGTTGCTCAACACCGTTGTGTCGCCAGGTTGCTTCTCCGTGGACGAATCGCCTTGCGGCAATGATAGCGATGATGACAGTGACACGTCGAACATTACAATGCAAACTCCTGTTACGACACTTTGATGGATTAATTTTTATGAGGGATCTTTTACGATCTGCCCAGCCGGTACCTCACAAATTATTAAAAACCTTCCCGTCGAATGGACACTACACGACACGTCAAGATCCGCTGGGCAGCCGATTAAGTCGAGATATTCGGTATTGACATGCCAATCAGGATTGGACCGATAGCGAGAATCGACAGTCTGCTGCCCGGGGAAGAGCGTCTCCCCAATGAGGTGATTGTCACGCGTCAAGCAGTCTTCCAGCCGTCTCTCCTTTTTTGTCACCCGATCCGGCTCCTCCACTTACATCGAATTGAGTCTTGCTTGATAAGATTCACCGCGGCAAGAGTTCCCGGATATTTGAATGAGAGTCTCCGGGGAAATAGCTCCGCAGCGAATTTCGAATTTTTCTCCGACTCTGCAGTCGCTCTCCCGCAATTGAGGTTTTCTCAGTGAGGGGCCGTAGAACCCACGGCGACCGGATCGCTCACTTGATTCCCACGATCCAAGATCAATGAGAAGGCTTGGATAAGAGCTGAAGTTTATGTGTGCTTCTGCAGGGAGGTGCACGATCGCAACTATAATCATACATGATGTACCGCCCGCTGTCTGAACTCTGTGTATACGTTAGTCGGGATCTCGGAGGGAAGACCATTACGCCGCGGAGGCCACGTAGCCTGGCCGACCGGATCCATTCGGCCCTTGTTGCGGTAGTAATCATTCAAGCGATTCCGGGAGACTTCACAGAGAATCCGAGTAGGTCATCCAAGACTCTGAGGTGTTTCACGCTTGGGATCCCACGGATCGAGAATAGCCGTTCGGAACGGCAAGCCCGAATCGAGGCTGGCTTCTAAAATAGATCTGTTTTCGATTGGACCCTCACCGATCATCAAGTCTGACGGAGGCGTAACCTTGGGCTTTATTCGAAGGCGGGTACGGCTCTGGAAAAATCCGACGCCAAAGCCGGGCCGCGCCAGTCGGAATCCAGAGCCAGCGCTCGGGGTTGGCACCCACTCCGAGCATCCAACGAGTTCCTTCGTACCGAAGCGCGTCCACGAAGGGAAGTGCACGAGAGCGACGGTTTGGAGCGCAATTGGAACGGCGGAGGCGGCGGAAAAAAAGATTCGAGAACTGAGGTTCAGATCCCAAGAGCTCCCCGCTCCCAGAGCGAATCGTAACCGAACGAGGGTTGTGTGTCCGTGACGCGCTCACGTGCTGGGACGTCTAGCAAAGTAGGGCACGAGGTCACGCCAGCACCCGAGGTCGGCGTGTCTGCCACTTTGCCAGCCCGCCCGGCCGCCAGCCGATATGAGCTCGCATCAAAACGTCGCCGTGGCGGTCCCGAATCTCGGTGAATGACGAGCGGTCCGCAGAGTTCGCCCGCGCATACCGGAGCGTATGCACGACGGTAACCCACTCGGACCGGAGCTGTCTTCCTTTCCTCGACGTTTCTCTCAAATGCCCGGGGAATCTTTCCGAGTCTATTCATTCCTCTGGCTCGGAGCGCACTTCGCTGTCCTTGGAGCCGTGGTTCGTTCATCTCAGCGGTACTCGTGTTGCTCTTCGGGATTCACGGGAAAAGTTCCGGCTCCCACGGAGTCCCACACGGAAGGTGGACAGATAGTCCACGCCCGTGGGACTCGGTCATTCCATTCCCGAAAAATAATTGCTAACCACAGCCAAAAAAACTGTACACGAGCTCGAGAGCTGGGTATAGGGACACGTGACACGACGTAAGTCGGAATCCTTGAGAGCCGCTTACCGCTGGGACTCGATCGGCAAGCTCGTAAAAATGGATTCGCTCGTCGGTTCCCCCAGGTTTCCGCAGCGTATTCGACGGGGCTGCCTTGGTCGTCACGAATCGAATTGCGTGCGGGTTGCGGCCAAGCGGATATAGGGATCCTGCAGCTGAAAGCAGCCTCCTGGTACTTAGCGAGCTAATCGACGCAATAATTGCGCGACGCTTTTAGTCTAATTGGTCGAGTTGCTCATTCTCGGCCTGCCGCTTCGTGAAAAATACACTTGCCGCGCCGCGGGAGAAACAAGGGGTTTTCCTCTTGTTCTCTCGCGTTATCTTCTCTTCAATCGTTGCGTAGCTCCGTCCGGGTTCTCGGTTTTTCTTTGGGCGGCTTCTGCAGATTCACCTTCAGAATCTTCTGTCGATAGATACTCGCGGATGTATGCGCATACCGTAAGTTCACTGACGAAGCTGATACATCGATTTACTTCAGCGCAAGCGGAGCCCTTGCCTCACCGTATGACGAGCAGCGTTCGAAGCCAGTCAACGGAGTGCCCCGAGAACAGATTCAAGTTTCGAATTCATATCCGGACTTTAATTTCTAAACAAACGCGACGCGAGGTAGACCTTGTTGACCAGGCTCGACTAGGATATCGATCGCTTCCGAAAATGAGGTGAGCATTTCGAGTGAGGCCTATCCGCGACATGTCGGAAGTTCCGTCGCCCGGGTAGCTGAGCGCGGTCGTTCATGTGAGCGATGGCGGGAATCTCGACGCTAGCAGGATCGGTCTCCTACGGATCACCCTTGGAAACCTCTCGTACAAGAAGAGCCGACGCAGGTGATTCTCTGAGTGAGGTAATCTCCGTCGCGTCGCTAGATGGTCGGGAGGCTGCGGCAGACGGGCTTCCGCAGTGAATCTTATGGAATGGGCTCGACGACAGTGAGAGAACAGCTAGACACCTTTTCGGGTTTAGGAAGAAAAGAACGAGGATTCGATGCAGTTCAATTCGCTCGTGCGTTCCTCGAATGCGGTGAATAATATATAGGTCCCTCACGAGAAGAACGCCGGCCCGGTGAACAGGCAGACGAATGAGCGAGTTCCCCGCCCAGCCGGCTGCGAGGAAGACAGTCACCGAGCCCGACAGCCGCGTCGTCTTCTAGCGGCAAGCACCGCTTGAATCTCCCTCGGAATGGGGTCCGAGGAAAGCAATTCCGATTCACAAGTCGAATCCATGAGTATTCCTCGATGTTGCATGTGTCTCGGGGACAAATATTGTATTTCTGCCTAGCTGCTCCTCACTTCGCCGAGCCCTCGCTCGATCTCGGCACCTCGCTCCACATGTCCTGAGCCGGTCGTCATGGTCCTGCATCAGCACTGCGGAACTCGCCCGAAGGGCAGAGGACCCTGGAGAACATTCATGAGTCCGAAACAGCGTCGATGGAGCGATTCGGGATCGCATGGGACCACCGCGTAGACCTCGCGGTTTAACGTCGGTCCCGATGCCTGGAACTTCCTCCTCCCTGGACGATCTCCGCCCTCCCCCGACAGGCGCGATTTCTCATTCTTCCGATCCCCTCCCTTCTTCGCGACGCACGGAAAGCCCGCCGGATACCCACCGGATCCCACTCGATGGGAATACGTAGCTCGTCCGCTGGATAGACTTTCGAGATGCTATATCTTCCACAGCGCATGAGCTCACTTCCGTCGCCCGGGAAATTTTTCAGTCGGCTCCGCGGATTTCAGCGGGACCGGTGAGAAGAATGTTCGAGTGCGACCTCCATGCGGGGCATTCGACGAGGAGAGGAAGTCGCTGGTGATTTGTTCAAGTTGCTGCACGAATCTGGGAGTTGTCATCTCAGTTCAAGGACACGCGCCAGTCTCTGTAGCGTGGGAACGTGCCGAAAAAGTCGTTTTGACTGCATCGCAGATAATTGAATGCGCCCAACAGGAGCATGACTTCAATCGCGTTGAGTGCCGCCGCGCCTCACTCCCGCTTTGTGCCTCAGTATCCCTCCGTCCGTCAGCCTCCGTGATTCCGGCACGTCTTCTCTGAGATCACACTCTCGGCCAGGCTCCCTTCTCCAGCGTCGTGCCGATCTCATGAATTTTCGAGTCGACCGCGATGACTCCGAATGTTCTCGCGCTCCTCGGTCTATGCTAACAGATGAGCTCCCTAGACTGGCAGACAATTTATCAATACACTAAGCACAATCCGTGGGCGAACGAACTTCTCTCCATCCAGCGGAATGACGTGTTCGCCGAGACTGGATACTTATAATCGTTTGATTGATTAGAGTTCCGCTCTTCCCGGTACACGCAATCCCGCAAACAATGACGCATGCATACGTACGCACCCATATCCGACGTCGACGGGCGCCGCGATGCGAGTTGTTCGCTTCCGTCTTTCCGTACAATCGGAGGAGCATTTGATTTTATCCACGTTAAATTTAAGCCTCCCCGAGAATCGAACACCAACGCTGCAACTATGACCAGAGCTCGTCATCATAACCATATCCTATCCGAGGTTGCTCAAGGAGTCATGTAGGACGTGTCGGAGATATCGGTATTGAGGTCATTGTGAGCCGATCGTCGAGTATTTTTAGGAGAAAAAATCTGTCTTAGAAGTCGGCCCCTTGAAGCAAATCCCGATGGGCTGGTCGCGCGGTTATGCAGAGATTTCTCGTTCGAACCCTCGAAATCACGGTGTTGTAAGCTCGCTAGTGAGCACAGGAGAGCAAACGCAGAGGGCGGATGGGGCGGAGGGACGGAAGGACCGGGGTGGTACTTTTTTTTCGGAGTACTTTTACCACCAAGCGAACCGAGGCGGCCGCAGCACCACCGCCGAAACCTCAAACGACCAAGTTAGTAATCCAAGTCTTCGTGCGTACGTAGGTCCCTTCCAATTCACTCGAGTGAGTAAGCTTCTCGCCCCCGCCCAGCCGCAGAACTCAAGCGGCCGCAGATCCTACCCTATGTTCCCCTGATTCTTACGTGCGCTCAGCATAAGTGGATTGCCAGGTAGATCCGCCAGGTGGAAGCTTTATGAGCCGGCTGTGATTGGATTTAATCAATCATCTTGAAAATACCTCTGATCGACCTTCGGCTCCCTGAGCCGTGTGGTAGCAGACAAGCGACCGACGGACGAACGGCCAACATAGCCCCCTCCTCCTCCTCCTTAGACGACTGGGCGGTTCTGAGAGCTTCGGGTCGACAATGAACTTCAAAGCGACTCCGCGATTGAGATCGAACAGGCGAACATGACCGAGACTCCACTCCGAACCCAATTCGGACTCTCGTTAGAGGACAGCTAGGGTATCCCGAAAAGGGTCCTCAAAACAGTGGGATCGTGTCGAGGATTGATACGGGAGTCGCGCATGCCATCCTCCCCCATGGGAAATCCAGATCGGGGAGGAGAAAACGTTTTGCAGGGTGGAATCCCAGATGTGAGACTCTCGAAGTCAAAGCACGAAGGGGAAAACCTTGGACTTGGGGCTCCGAGCAGACGTGAGCTCACTTCAGACACTCATAGGTGACAAATGCTGCACCTGCGCGTTGCACATGGATGTATTCTTATGAAGACGCCGGTCCCCATAGCCAAGGGTGTTGATCGCATGACAATCAGCCGTTCAGACTCCCTCTCGCAGGGGAGGATTCTTCGAAAATGCGAACAAGGTTTTCCGGTCAGAGGTAGGGTCCTAGCTCATAGTGCATGATATTTTCCTCCGGTACTCACCAGGTTCCATCCCCTGAAACCGAATCCCAGTGCAGGGACTACTCATCAGGAAATCTAGACTGGAGGTCCAGCGCTAACCGGCGTCTATGACAGCGACACAACCCGGCCGGCCGGATATTCTATGTCGTCTATACTACGCGGAATTTCACCGGGACACCTCGACGATTGCGGAGCGCATTGAGATATCCTGCTGGACAACTCCTCGAGAACCGAACTCCGTTAGGGGAACGCGAGGAGAAGTTCATCGAGTATGTCACTAGCAATCTCAATGATTCGCGAGCGTGTTGGAGCCACCCCCTTGTCCGTTTTGCTTTTTGATCCCAGCAACTTGAACATGCCGAGCTTTCCCGCTCACTCAGGTCACCGCGCTTTCCGACGGGAAAGTGATCTCGAAGCATCAGGCTGGAGCCGATCGATCCGCTCTTCCTCGGAACATTTCACATCTAATTTTTCTCAAATCAATGCAATGCTCGGCCCGAGGGTCAGTCTGCATTGACTTGCAAACCATTGCCCGGGGCGCAAATTCGCATTCTCACAAACCCGGATCAGGAATCAGCGATTCGCGCTCTCGCAGTCTCATCGATACGGAATGCGAAGCTGGGATATCGGTATTCATCCCGAACATTTCAGAATGACCCGCCTGCCGCTGTGACGCAAAATAGAGAGCTCTGTCCCGTTGGTGTTTCGTAAGCCCAGAACGTAGCCCGGTAGTTAATGGAAAAGTCTGAGATCACTCCGTTGTCAGGACGCTCCTGAGCACATCGCCAAGGGACAGAGGTATCGTCAGGAAGTCGCGGCTAGAGCATGATGCAGGCGTTGTGGGGCTCTCGAAATGGTTCGATGAGAGGAGCCTGAGAGTGACAGAAAGAAGAAGCGTCCGTTAGCAGGGACCGGGTTCAAAAGTGAGTGCTCCCGTAGATTAGCTAACAGTGGAGATCACAGGAGCATGTAAGCGAGCCCACCAGTCAGTCGCTTGGCCAGCAGACCGGAGCAGCGGGTATTTGCGCTGGCGAGAAAGGAAACTTTCGTATTGACGGACACCGCAGTCGCCGTAATGTTGTATTATTGATTAAGCGAGTTGCCGACTTCGTCCATAAAACTCTAATGCCCTTCTACTACCACTTCCACAACCGCAAGGAAGCTCAGCGAGCCTCCTCCGGCAGCAAGAGCGGCCGAGCAGGTGGAGGAGGTGCAGCTGCTGCCGCCACAGCCGGTAGACCTTTCGAGTGTATTCATCATCACTTACGAAAAGGAGGAGGAACGAACGAGCAGTCACACAGGCCGGTTGCCTGGCTCGCCTGCCAACCGGTCGGTCGGTCGGCACCCATGCCGGCAGTCAAAGTAAGCGTAAGATAAGATTAGCGCGTATGCGCTAACTGGCAAGTCATTACAGGCCTCCTTTTCGCTGTCTCGTCCTCCTCGTTAGTCAGACGGGAGTCGGACATAACGTCACCTGCAACGACAACACCGACCACCCCGAATACGACGACGACGAAAGGGGACGGAGGTTTCCCTCTTGATCGTTTCTCTCGTTTCTCTTCGTGCGGTGAGTCGTCTCGCGTACCTCGAGAATTCAAACGCGTAGAAGTTTTCGACCAAGGCAACGCATCAGAACATTCGGGATCAGAATCGAATCGAGCAGTCCGCGAGGCTTTCCGGATGGCGCGGCGGTGGGCCCACGGATGGCCCCGGACCTGGGAATGATCGCTGACGGATGAGGGAGCGAGCTGAACAACGGGAAATTAGTCGATCCCCATATCGCTCGTTGGAGAATCTGCGCGCCAGAGGAAGCTGAGAAGGAAGCGTCCCGCACTTGCTCTGGGGGGGAGGCTGGGGAAATCGGCAGCCAATGACGCGGAAAGGATAGGGAATCTACCGAAGAGATCCGCGCAGTTCCACTTGTTGCTTTCCTCACGCGACGTCCAACTTTGCCATCCCCCCAATTCACCTACCTACACTCTCGGAGCTTGGGGTACGCCTCGCAAGCTCTTCGTTTTCTCCTGGGTCTCTCAAAGTGCGGTCGCATTAGCTTCAATGAAGTTCAAACGAGAGCGGGATTCATCGAATCCGCCTCATTCACTCTTTCTCTCGAAGAGGCAACGGCGAGCAAGGCCGCTCCCGGCCACTCCATCTTCCCCCTCTCGTTTCTCCCGCTCTATCGAACGAGCAATCGAGCGGAATATTGTTTTCGAGAGCACAAGCGGAGGGACACGGAAAATTTCCCCGTACCTATCAGCGAAGAATGGCTGCTCGCTGTCCAAGTTGAAAAGCTTCGGACCGTAGAAGCGAGATTCTGATTCGGGAGAGCTTTATCCGAAGCCGGACGGATTGACCCGCAAGAGCGATCCCTATTCTGGCTGCCGCAAACTTGTGAAGACTTTATTCAACGTCACTCGATGTGCTTGGTCTACTCAGAGCCCGTTCTCGAAATTAGACACCATGATTGCGGTAATTGAATGCTCGGGCGCTACGAGTTCCCCTCGGAGGCGGGGGTCGTTCTCGTAATTTATTCTGAAGAGAGAAGTCATCAAACACCGAAAGATTATCCGTCGTAATTAAGTTGTCGAGGACGGAGCGGAGCCGTGCCTTGGAGCCTTTCGACCTTTGGGCGTGCTGACGACGCACCTAACGCTGTTTATCGTCAACGGTCGAGGGAATATCCGCTGCTCGAGTCCTTTCGATCGGTCTCCTGTATTTTTCTTCGATATTTACCATTATGACAAGCACTTGCAGGACGAAAACTTCCGGACGAAAACTTCCCCCTCAGCCGATCAGCTTCTCGCATTCGTCAGCGGTATTATCATCATACCCTGAATCGTGACGGTGATCATTTTGTTTGACCTACAAAATAGAGAGGAGGAAGTCGTATCTAATATCAAAACGAAACCCTCTGCAAAGCGATCGAGTGATCACTTGACCGGAGCTCAAGCCGAGCTCTTCTCGTCGACGGAGGAGTCTTGCGACTGAAGAGTTGCAATGCCAGATCTATTGTGGTGCCTTTCATGCTCAATTACGTCATCAAGTTAAGATTCGTTCCTCATTCTCGAGCCCGGATGATGCTACCTCTGACGAGCGCGGATGAAATGAACGCATTCACGTCGATTTCAACTTCTCGACAGACCCCGAGAGTCCGCGTGAATGAATCGATTTAACGGGGAAAACGCTTAGCCAAGATTCACTAGCTCGCGATCTATCGGTGTGAAAGCGCGTAGCGGTCCGAAAAGTCGCCAATCTGCCAGAGTAAGCTCCAGATAGATGCGGAGACCTTCGTAGTTCGAATCTGTAGCTGGTCTGATCACCGGCTCCCGGAACGTGTTCCGGCCGTTATTGCGGCCATGGAGACAGCTCTTCAGCCTCTTCTACCCCGTCCTTCTTTTCCCTCGCTTGGACATATACGTCGGTTAGCGGATACCATCTGGACCGGCGAACGGATGTGGGAGGCAAGAGCGAGCGGAGGGATCTACTCATTATTAATGTGAGCGGAGCCGATGCGTTTCCATTCTCACAAGAACTTCGGGAATGTGGTAGAAGGTGGAAGCTGACGAGATGAATGATCCATGGATCGTTCATCGCCTTTATTGAATAGTGAATTAGAGAGCGGCATATATGTATTGTGGTCTTTAAAAAATGACAATTCCTTGGGTGCGATGTTCTGAGATCTCAAGGATGGAATTAAGGTACGCCGAGGTCTTGAGTGAACGGGAGGCTGGAATTTGTCGATTCCCATCCTCCACTCAGCCTTTCCACATCGCCGGTAGCATCGATTAAACATGTGGGTCAAACTCCGTCGGCCTTGCGCTTACTCAGTCGGATATCGATTCCGACTGTCCGCAGGTCTCCGTCAGTGTTTCGCCGTCGACTCCGGCCTCAAACGAAAGCCCATGGTGTTCGATCTGCAGTCTGGTCGAGTCAACTTATTTTTCCCACTCCTCCCGATTCCTTCCGCTCTCCCCCGACTCCATTCAATTTTCGCCGAGCCGTCGTGGAGCTCCACGAGCGAACGACCACAGAGAGTCCTATTGCTTTTGGAGCTCGGATCCATTCGTGGACTTTGAGCAATATTTCGTCTGGACGACGACGGTTCCTTGTTCCCCGCGTCAAGGTCAGCTCTCGATATATTTTTCACGCTAGGGCCTGTTGATCTACATACATTCGTTCGCCGGTAGGAGTGTTGACACGACATCGACAACGGCGATGATGGTGGAGACGACGAGAGCTTCTGCTACGGCGAGTCTACGACGAGTTACGACAACCTTGACGTCGACAACGCTCGTCGAGGGTGTCGCAGTGGAAAAGCTGAGTCGACTCAGACTACCGGAAGTATCAGTCAGGATTTGTTTGACATGACACGCAAACATCGGCCTGACGTGACCCCTTTTTACTCCGTGTGCCCAATGCCTCCTCTCATCATCGACGCTGTCCCGCACCTTCCGATGATGTCAATGAGAGGCGTAAATCTTGGACGCGGCGAAATCGCGCGTTTTTGCGTATGGGAAACCTTGCTGAGCACGAGCATCATCATCTCAATCGGATCCGGCGACCGACGATAGACCTCCATCGCTGCTGGGGTCACAACATCGAGATCAGGTCCTGAACTCCCCGGGGGACGTGTCCGGCCTTCAATGAGTGGGTCTGAACCGCGGCAGCTGCGTTCCTGTCTTTCGTCCGCTCTGTTTCCACGTCAATAAGCCACAGCAATGGCTGGAGTGGATGAGAAACTGATCGACTGAGCATGATTCTATTGGAATGAGGGCGGTTTGCTTTCGCTCCCTGGTATGATCCTCAGCCACGGAATAGATGTTTTTTTCTCATCGATCATTTGACCGAATGAGCGGGGTTCCTGTCGTTTATTTGAGCAGCGTACGGACGGGCGAGGAACGACCTAAAGGTCCACCGTTTTCCGACCTAGGCTCCGACAAAACCGGTCGTCGATCTCATCTCCACGTAGGTATTTACAGCGCAACGCGATAAGCTTGTGCCTTGATCGAAGGATCCAGTGAGGGGCACCGTCCCGAGCGCCCTAGATCATCTTGTTTTGACAAATCTGACGAGAACCTATTCGGAGATTGGGGGAGGGAGAAACGGTTCTCGAAACAGATCCACGGACTCTCTGAGGGATAGTCGAGCCGAGGAGTTGCGCGAGTTTACCGCTTTCCCGAGATTTTCTGCTCCGCTGGACCCCGACCCACTTAGCGCTTCGCTCAATATGCATCATAGTCTGCTCTGGTCATCTGTATTTCTGTCCTGAGCCGGCCGTGATTTGCGGTCGCTCGGCTTCGGTACTGAATCGGAATCTGCTAATGGTGCCCATGGGATACCTCAGAATTATTCGACGGCATGTCGATTTCGCAAGCATTAATAAACATTTTGGAGAGATTATGCCTCCGAGGGTGAATGGACGTGATTTTTTCTGAATTTCCTACATGAAAATTGATGTGGAAGCTTGTAGCAACGTCATGGATCGAATTCATCCTCCGACACTGAATCAATCATTACCCACTCATCCATTCATGATCCTCCATTCGAGGCTGCGGTATTTCCTGCGACTACGCGCCAACTTCCTGCTCATCACCGCCATGAGGATTGGTGCCTATGATTTGTGAATAGGAGCACGCCGGCGTTCTGAAGAAGCCGTTCGGCTAAACCGAGGCTCACTTCGATTGAATCTGCTCGCTTCGGTTATGGCCGAACAATAGGCACGTAGAAAATAAAGCGCTTGGCTGCCGGAAAGAAGTGCCTACGCAGAGTTGTTGACCGTGCGGAAGCACGAGCTCGTAACAGCGATATCCGCTATACTCAATTGTGCCTACTACAACAACAACAACAACCACAACAGCGGTCATTCATTCGTACGCTCAGTCCTGTTCCGGACGTTTCTCCGCGTGCAAGCGTGAGTTTATTCGTGCTCGCGAACCAGTGTTTTCCGAGCTGATTCCTAAACATATTCCTCAGGAACTCGCCGCAACTCCTTCCGAAAAGGAGGAAGAGCGAGTTTTGATTCGAGCGGATTCCCGAACGGCATGATATTTCTTCCGCGGGGGAGATCGAGAGCAAACTTTCATAATTTGTATTTATCGTATGAGGGATCACGCTATACGTGATTCAGAGCGTCGTCATACAAATTTATGCGGAGGCTGATCACGAGAGAGTCGTCGGGGAATCGAATCAAAATTCGAGCATACATTGCCGAAGGCCCTCAGGTGATCCGAAATGTCAAGATCAATCGACTCGGGGAATGCGTGATGCACGTCGAGGAGGCGTCATCTGTCGCTCGCTCTATGATCCATGCGGGGCCTGGTTCCGCGCTGACTTTGATTTTATTCGAATATTCTAATCCTCGCCGTGGCCTTCATTTTATTTAGATTACGCAGGATGATTGATCCTACGCTGACGAGCTGCTCCGCCCGAGCCCGAATATAACAGCTCGCGAACGGAATGCTCGACCGGCGAGATTCACACGGGGCGTCCCCACAGTTATAGATACTCAGTTGTTTGCGTGCCTCTAAGGATGGCACGCCAAATTCCGATACGATGTCCCGAAGGCCGTATCGGCGGGTCGAAGAAGCTCGTCGGCCATTCTTAGCTATTCAAAATCGTCTTCGCAGACTCGATTTAATCCTCCGTGAGCCACGACTGCGTCCCTCGGTCTTTGTCTCTCTGATCTCCGAGAGAGTGATGTTGTGAATTGGAAAAATTCTTCTCTGGTTCACCTCGAATGTCGATTGAACTATTTCCGCATTCTCACGGAGCTGGCGATACGGAATCTCCGAGAAGACATTCCAAGCAGCCACTCGGCCGACCGCATTTGCAGGCTGTGGCATCATGAGGGAGCTGGATTCCGAAGTGTCCTCACGGGCCCTTGAGCTCATGTCGACAACGGCGATTATCGATCAGCGCGACGTGAATTCATGCATGAATTCACCACTTTCTGGACCATGAGTGCGCTGCGAGTGGACTTTTGGTCCCCTCCCTGCGGACCTCGGGGGATTTCCCAGCCGCTTCCTGAATAATTCTCACAGTGTCGTTCTCCATGTGGTCTATTCTACCTGCATTCCCGCGGCCATGAATTTGTCGATTTCGGTTAAAAAATCACCTTATGCAATCAAATAAACTCCGCGTGATTTCAACTCCAAGCTGAGAATCGGTTCCGATTCATGGATTCACACCGTGAATCGCCGCTCCGTCGAGAGCGAGTTTTCTCTGACGAGGGCTCTCTACGGGGTCACAATCAGAAGGTACAGGGTGCGGCATCGTATATGTACCGATTACGAATGCTTGTAAGAATTTTTCCTGACAGGATAACGAAGGTCTGTTCGCGCTGAAATTTGAATTAACCCTCGCCATTTCACATGGAATCGGTGCGGTTCCGATAGCTCGCCGCTGTGGAAATTACCAGCTGCGGGAAACAACGAAATTCCCTACGGCTCCATAGGAAGGCCCTGGGCCTATGCTCCACGGGCTTAGTCGAATTTTTCCACTTTTTCGTTCTGGAAATCTCAGAGCTTCCAGTCACCAAATTCTCACCTACCGCACGTGAAATGGGAAGGGAATATTCGAATTTTGGCGCAAACAGACCTTCGATATCTCATCTTGATCCGATTTTACAAGCGTTCGTTATCGGAATATCCGTACTGCCGCACCCTGTATAAGCAAGGTCCCCCGTGAGAGTTTTCTAACGATAGTCTCAATAATTCCGGCTGAGAGCGAACCTGTCCGCTTACTGCTCCCGAGATCCGTGCCTGAGATTGAATTCCTTCGTGTACTCTCCAGACCCTTGAGATCGACGGTACAGTTGAACCATGGCGGAAAATTCAAATCAGCGGGTACGGCCACGAGATCGGTAGAAGATTTGAACTTTGCGCGTGCTTATCGTGTGAAGCGTAAGAGTCGGACGGAACCTATTTTATGCCTTTCGCCGACTCACAGTTCATATCGGACCTGTTCGCGACTCAAGAACCAGACTATTGCAAATCTGACTCGAGAGCATCGCACTGAAGGAGGGATCTGCGCCGTCGGTGGGTCAATATCGCGCGACGCCGTAACTCCAGGGACCTTTCTGAGGCGTGTTCGTGAGAGGAGCATTATCACATTTAGTACGGTACCGCGTCCAGTATAAACACGAGAGTTCCCTTTTCTGATACGTCCTACACACCATTTGCGGTAGGAGTTGTTCTTGAGCAAATCGCTTGCGCGATTCGAGCTACAGATAAGAAACCCAATTAGATACCCCCGCCGCGAAGTCTGGCGACATTGGGCGGAAGATAACATGAATTCAGGATTCCGAAGAAGCCGTGCAGTCCAATAATCCCCTTGTTCCGCTGAACGCCGATTCTCCGACCTCTAATCGAATGAATGCCTCCAAGGTGTTCGTACTTTCCTCCGGAGGAATTCGAGTTCGGAGACATGGTGACAGATCATTATTGCTGGAGCGGTATGAAGGAAATGCTCGAGGTCGTTCTTCGAAAGGAATATCGCTTGCGCGACTGGTCTTCGACGCCGAGGTCTCATGCCAAAATGCCCCCATGAGACATCGATTGATGCGGCACTTCTGTTTCCAATATGAGAGAAGAGAATTTGTGGCCAGTGTTCATTCAACTCGTTCACTTACCCTGGTTGTAAGGCCTGGTGAGCCCGCGCTGAGGCGACGAATAGAAACAGGGCGACGACCACGAGACGTCGAATGTTCATTGTGGTTATCACGTTCACACCGGAGTCGCTCCGTACCACTGTCACTTTGGAGCATCCGAACAGCTTTTATCGAACAACGTTAGGTGGTCGAAGGTTCTCATTCTAAACTTCGGGTATAACTAACGAACAAACCAACCAACCAACCAACAAACGATCACAAACACTTGCACACACTTCAAATTCCTGCAGATGAGCTGGTAATGATCCCGAAGTGGCTCCGAATCAGATGATCAGTGAGTAATGATCTATTCTGTGTGTCAGGACCACAGAGGGAGCTTTTGTTCATGAAGTGTGCCCTTGATAGTTGGAGCACGGAGAACGAAAACCCAATCGCACCTCGAGTTGTTCTCATCCAAGGACAGACATAATTCGCTTCCGACCGGTGAGAAAGCGCCGCCGAAGAAAATCGCGCCGCGGCTACATTCGTGCGCATCGAACGCAACCGTCTGAGAATTGTCACGGTATCAGTGCCGGTGAGTTTCAACGGAAGCTAGCGCTCAGATTCCGAGAATGACGACTTCGAGGAAGGATGAGACGAGGGAATCGACAGCGTAGAAATTGACAACAAGACGGCGAAATATCCTCTTGAGCGCAGCGTATTCCCCGTTCTCCTTTCGGTTGGAGCGGATCTCTCCTCAGGCCGAAGGAAACAGGGGGATACTTCTCCGCAGAAGTTTGTGAGAGTCAATGGCGGTACCGGATAACAGAGACCCGCGTGGACATTCTCGAATTTCCTCCTATTGTTCCTTAATCCGTTTCTTGTTCAGCGTCGAAGGTGTCCTGTGTGAGCAATCTCAGCTTCCTCTCGTCTTTCCGATTTCCTCCTCATCCGGTGTTCACTTATTGTTTCTTGTGACCGAGTGAACGAGATTACGTGAGTGTCGATTCTAGGCGTTTGTTTTTATGTTTGCAGCTACTCTACTCGCTAAAGTTGATCGTTGACGTTTTTGCACCTCTGTCCACGTTTGGGGAACTCTCTCTCCAAAACGAGAGGCAGCTGTGAGGTTTCGAAGGAGGGAGAAAACACCGGGAGGAACAAGGGAGGTGGAATTCTTCAGGAACAGGGACGGGGATAGAGGGACGCGGGCAGACGAATCGCTCAAACACGCAAAGAAGATATGGAGTCGGTCGCCGTCGGCTGCGAGTTCCGGTGCTCCGTCGAGATTCCCCTGCCGCTCGCTTCTGGTCTGCTCGAGAGCTCAACGTTTTCTGGTGCCGGGATTATTTCTCGGATTTCGAAATATTCGCGGGAGACTCCCAGATGGCGGGAAATACCCACGAAGTCGCCTCCAAACTCGTTCAGATGAAGTTCGTCGGTGCTCGGGGTGACCGCGTCAAATTCTCCGTACCCGCAGTCTCCGAGCGGATCGAAGTTCGATTCGTTTATTCTGCTGTCGTCGTTCTGACGGAGGAGGTTGATTCGCTGGTTCCCGGTGCGACAGTCGCCGTCCACGGAGAATCCGTTGGTCCTCGCGTATTCCTGGTTCGCTTTGAAGTTGCGGCAGCTCGTGCCGCTGTTGTTCCTGACGGTGTCCCACGACAAATCACTAAAACGGATGGTGTTGCAACAGCCTAGTTGAGCTTCCGGCGCTCTGAAAAACATTGCGTCGTCGGCCGGTGTCGTGAGCGCCCTATCGGCTCTGCTATACTTCACGATGCGGCGGCGGCGGCGGCATGTGCCATCCGGTACTTGGGCCGAGGTCGCATCTGATCCGACAGTTGAATGGTCTCGGAGTCATCGTAGACCTACGTTCCACCGGCGGCCCGATGCGCGAGCATGTTGGAGCACGCTCGCGGAACGCCGGATCAGCGATAAAAGTCCTCGAGCTTACCAAAACACTCCCAAACGAGGAGAAACACCGGGTTTTGGCTTCGGGAATCGACGAGTGAGTATTTTTTTCCGTCAGACACTTTTGCACGCACGCACGCTTCCACCGATCGAGCCGGCAGGCGATTGGGCGGGATGAGGTGAATAGAAAAACAGTTCTACAAGAAGCCAGTTCGTTTTGCCGCCGGAGGTGAGCAACTCAACCGACGGAGCTGGTCTGGATTCAGAGGTTTGTCGTGTTTCCCTTTCCATGAGGACCCTCTCCAGAAGCGCCCAGCCCCAACCCCCACGTTCCCCTGAAGCATACTGCGAACGACCGACCGAATGAACGAACAGCCCACCGAGCAGCGTACGAGCCTCCGTGGATTTAAGTCGTGCGCCCACCCACCCAGCTCTGCATGCCCAGTAGCCATGTTTGCGGCAGCATTGCCCGCGGTAACACTGTGAGCAAAGGGGGGGGGGAACATGAGGCGATCCGTGGCTCAGACTCACATACATCCGAAAAGGTGGTCGTTCGGGAGCCCCCATGGTGGAAATATGGCAGGATGGCACCAAAACACCTTGTGACAAGATTGTAGACTATAATCATAGGTGGGTAATTGCAAGCTCACATAGGATGAAGACCATGAAGTGTGTAAATGGAAATCTCAGCGTGCTCCGAGTGCCTGCGAGTAGAATTCCCACACCGTAACTCCATCAATTTATTCATCCGTCCGGTTTTGTTCAAGAACATGGTTTCCATTGACTTTGAGGTGGGGAAGAAGTCTGTCGCAGGATAAGTCTTTCCTCTCCGCCTTTCCCGTTCAAACTCTCAAGGTATTCCAGTACCCATTAATTAGACTTCATGAAGCCATCATCCACATGGCAAGTGTCCAAAAAGGATACAGTGGCTGTACAAGCAATGAATAAAAAAATGATAGACATAGAAGATCCTCAGTGAGGTAAGCGTTACTTTGGACAAGCAAGCGTGACGTAAAGTGACACCATCAGTCACTTTATGGTTTCGTGGCTTCTCCTCTCATTATTTTGAACGTGCACTATACAATCACGCGCGAACAAGCCGATCGGCTCGGAGAGAAACCGCGAGGATTACGGTGAGAGTAATGAAGATAGGGGGAAGGAAAAACTCATTTTGGAACAAGCCTCATAGTACATGCGGACGCAGACAGCGGCGTCGTTCGCAGTAGCGCGATGAATATTCCGGACGCGGGTGTGGACGGTATCTTCGTTCCCCGAGAATACGTCGTCGGTCGGAATAAAAGACCCAGTGGTCGAGGGACGGATGAACGAGCGACCGACCGACCAGCCCGCGGTCGGATGGACCGCGCGGCTGACTGGCCGGAGCCCCGGCTGGCCGGGGGGGAACGCTTCCTATCGACTCCGCACGTTCTCCGCTGAGAAGAGGCGAATAGGAGGACGACAACTTCTCAATCAAAGTCAAGTTATCAATGCCGGTTATCTCATTTATCGGATCGTCTTTCGTCCTGGCAGCAGCCCGATACTGATAGAGACACGCGAATGGGAAAAATGTTGAGAGAGAGAAAGGAGATAATCAACGCCGCTGGCAGCTGCTGTCTGTACTGAATACGTTTCATGACAACAGTTCATTGCTTCGACTCCATGGCTCCCCTTCCCTGAAATCGATGTACGCCCCCCGCCGCTCGCCCTTATTTCCCAATTGCACGGCAGTCGCTAGCGGAAGACTCCGGCGACTTATGGCCGCTGATTTCGCACTGGAACTGATGTCGACCTCATCACCGTAGAAGTCTTCTGTAGCAGGTTTTCATTCGTCGAAGATCGTCTAGACGGAATCATGTGAGTAAAGAGTGCTCCTGCGGATTCCTTCGTATATTGTCAAGGAAATCGGAGCAAAGGGAAATTTCCACGATTGAGTCATCGGATTCCATCGCGAGATTTCCTCGTCCGATCCATTGATCCGATACATTTGCCTGACTTGAATCGATGATCGAAGGTCGAGTCGAACAATGCCGGCCGCGATTAAACGGGAACCGACGTCGAGCGAATAATTGCATCTGATTCAACTCCCAGGCTTCTTTCGCGACTGGATCACGCCTATTCACCTCCGCCGATTCCCCTCGCATCGCTCGATTTCCCGTTTGGAACGGACGGCGGGGAACTTCGCCCGTCCGAAGATGCTGTATTCCCATGTATTCCTTTGTTCCGCGGAAGTTCTAGTGAAACTGCCCTCGCCCCGCACCCATCCGACTCTTTCTGATGCCGGAATCTCATACATTCCTATTCTCAGGTCGACTTTCATCGATCAGCCCGAGCGAGAAAAGAAGGACGTCCATTTAGTTTAGGAGCCGCGGCGAGTTCGGTACGGCGGGCCGAACATCTGGGCGTCGTACTTCGTAGCGAACGAAGTCGCACTGTAAAACTTTGTGCAACTGGACTCGATTGCTTTGGAAAATTCGCGGCGTTTTCCTCGGTGTCGCTCGCCCGCTCCAGCCTGAGCTTTATTGTTCCTCTGAGAGGGGGCTGAAGAGCAAAAACTGGCGGAAGGATGCTCTGCTGTGGCCCGATCTCACCGCCACACTCCCGCTAAAACAAAGGAAGTGCCGCTGTTGCTTTTTGTCGCCTTCGTTGCAGACACCTATACGTCGTTGTCCTGTGTCCGTCGTGTTGGGACACATTAACCAATATTGATATTGATGAAGCAACAAGTGCTCGACATGCTGGAGGTCTTTGCGGAAGCCCCCGTGTCTGATAATGCACTGCTACAGATAAAAAATTGACTTGCGAATGGGAGCAACACGTCCACGGCGAATAGCGGGAACTTTCGATTCATTCATGAATAGGAATACAGAGCTCCTCATCCGGGGGAAGCGATTAATGAGGAATGTTTAAACAGCGGTGGCCATTCCTTCCTCCGATTCAGTGCTTCGATACCACTGTTGGATCAAATCATGATTCCAGTTCCTGGGTCGGAGTTGCGACGAAACCTCCGATACGTCGTAGGATATTCCTCCGGAGACAAGTGAGCGCTTGGAAATTTCAACGAAGATTCCGGGTCCTGATGCCCACGCCAGACCTCCTCGCAATAACAGCTCCCGTTTGGCACTCGGACAAAGGTGACGCTAGTAGTGCGAGCGAGCGGGAAAATACGAGAAGGAGTTTGCACCCGGAAGGCACGGAAGCCCCTATCTGTCAGGTGTAATTGAGAGCAATAGATGTCGACTGTCGACGAAACTCCTCATTGATGACCATCCTGAGCGGAGAGCGGCATTCAGTGCTCAGCGACTCTCATGCAAACGTGCATTCCATTCCGCGAACTTCACTCCGTGGCCTCGATCGAGGAGCGTCGTTGCTCGAGCGAAGGTCAGAGGAGTTGAGTTCTCAGTCCTGCGGCCCACCTATATTCCTCTCGTCAAACTGAATGCGGAAGGGCCAGCCCGCAACTCGTAAGGACAACAGGACCGACTCCGTCGAGCCGCGGTACTTTTCAACTGGGATAATATCGCTACCCTGGTATTGCTTTCGCAATAACGATGATATCTCCTCTTGCCCCTGCTCCGAAAATTAGAGATTTAGAGCAATAGAAATCCTTGAGACTTCTTGAAGTTAAGATGAGCGCAACGACGCTTCAGTCTCCTGTGTTGTTCGGTGAGTTCGATATACGACGAGGGGCAATACCGGGAGTTCCCTCTCGGGTGCCTGGCCTCCTCTGATCGCTCGAAGGACCGGAGAGAAGTTTTGATGAGGATCCTACCACGGGAAGAGAAGCTCGAGTGCCTTGAAGTTACATGAAGTTCTCACAAACAGAACGCATACAAGCCGTTGCTCGGTTGGTATGAGGGAACCCTACGCATGACAGGCTATCGTGCGACCTCTGCCGATTTATTGCTGACTGTCTGCGCAGTCATAGGACATCCGATTCACTTCGTTTCCCTGAAGCGAGTCGAGAACTCAAAACCCCCCGCACGAAGCTATTTATTTCATCGCGTGAAATCTACAATCGCTTTTTACAACAGTTACGTGGTCCGTAAACTGACCTGTAGTAAACAATAGTCCATCTTTTGATGCATGATGTGTCTTGTACGTTAAAATGAAGGTCTGGCCGACGCGGATACGGCCAGCTATCCTGGACCCCTAATTCGGCAAATAGATGACACGGCCATCGTCTCTCCTAGCTGAAGCAGACTCGTTCCGCGGACGAATGTGCAATCCCGAATCCCAGTATAATGCCTCGTATTCGACGGACTAATGCTCTATCTGCTAAACACGTAGCGCATGTCGGGCACACATGGCCAGGTCGTGGGCTCAACCGAATGAATACACTGGTGATTCGGGCGTTGTTCCGGCGCTGCGCCGTAGCTTCTATCGGCGGAAGGTGGCGGAGGAGTTGACACCTGCGACCTGGAAATCATTGCATGACTGGAAACCGCGATGGGTCATAGGGAGGAAGAGGTTTTCCCCTCGTAGGTGTGAGAATAGCTTCGTAGATACGAAGAAATTTCAGATATTCCAAACTATCAGGTCGCTTCAGACCCAAGGATCGTGCCTCGCATTCTCGTAGCCCTGATTTTCGTGGCCAAACGCCGATGACATATCTGGAATTCGATTCGTTAAGATGCAAAACTCGGAGAGAACCTCCGAGTTTCTTAAGTCGATGCAAACAATTCCGTCATCATTTGATCATAGTACCCGGAGTTTTCTAGCTCTATGAGAGTTGCCTGGCGCTATCCGAGAAAGGCTCCGACATTTCTCGGGAAGGAGCACTTGAGCTGAGAATGACGACGTGCACTCTCGAGGCTCACACACCGATAATATATGCTGTTTCTCGGATCACTACTACTGCTAGGTCCACCCAGTATATCGGAAACAATGAGATTCGTTCAAAGGCTCTGACCTTACGCTACTGTAACAACCTGCGTATAGGATCGGCCTTCTGTAAACCTACGGTTTCAGTCGGAGCCGCGCTCGGAGATGAAAAGTGCACGAGAGACGAGCCGACTTGTTGCAAGAGGTCCCAAGTTGAAAAACAGCTCGAACAATATATTTCAATCGAACTGTTTCTCCTCTCCCCGTTCGGTCCAGAGTCTGATGTGCGTTTGAACGCTCCGGGAATTCCCCAAAGGAGATATCTCCTCCCTATGGTTCGCCACGCCATCATTTTTATTGTATCCTTACGTTCTAAGACGCTTGCGTTCGACGTCCGAAAGGAGGTCGGCATCGTTCGATTCTCTCGGGCGCCCGGGTGCTCCAAGAGCTTTCGGAGTCGTACTCAAACTAATGCTGTACCTGCTAAAAGAACAAAGCGACCCTTTCGGAGGGTAAGACATCCATCATAATTCATCATCCATAATCATAATGCCGTTTCTTACGGGTGATGATTTGTGTCGGCGGCGATACCCATCCAGTCGATCGGTCGAAAGTATTCGGAAAATTCGATATTTTAGCAATCGCCAATTATTCTAGGGGGCTGCGAGCCACATGGATGGAGAACCGAGCTGCTCAGAGTGAGGGGGATGGTATGATCCCCGGATCGGGAATCCTTCACGTCGGCACCACGCGTCGCTCATAGATTTACAATGCTGTATTACGTCTGGCCGTGAGCTGAGCCGATTCGGAAGCTTGATGATCCGAAGGATGAGTATGCCTGGAAGACAAACCGAACGGATGGATGGCTTACTCGGAGAGTGGATGGCAGGTCGGCTCGCAGTCTGGACAGGCGGGGTGTACAGTTAGCTCAGGGGCACGCCGAACGTGTTCCTATAGAACGCTACGTGACCGAGCTTGATTGTATTAAGCAGTGAGTAGTAAACCACGATGCCGTATGGAAGCGAACGGAGAGGGAGGGCTTGGGAAATCAGCTAGCCTGCCGGTAAGCCGGCTCCGTTTGAGGGCCTACAAGATACGAAGACTTTATGGATGCCGTGAAGGCTAGCCACAGCGTGAAGACGTGACGCCGAACGACTGTTCCGTTTTCGACAGCGGGAGAAGCAGCTCTCATTACTGAAGTTTGCCGCCGCAATTATCTCCAGCCAGCGCTCCGAGTAGATACCTGGAAGACTCGTTCGCCCCTGCAGTGAAGCCGCACGCCCGATCAGCCTGGATGCTGTGATGCCGAGAGCGTGGGTTGAATATCCACCGTGAGGACCCGACTTTTGTCCACTGATTCTTTCCGTCACCGAAGCGCAAGGATTCGATCGCCTCGGTGCGCGCAATAGTTCTATCTCCAACCTTCGAGAATCAGATGAAAGTTTTTGATGATCTGGTCTGGACTCGATGGAATTCTCGTCGGTTCCGTGTGGTCCCTCGTCGACAGCTCGAACTCTGACGAGGAAGTCTTCACTCTCCTCACAGGAGAGATCTTCCGTGTGCTGGAATGGCTCCCTCGATGGGTTCGCGTCAAGCCTTGTGGTGATGAAGGCCGGACAAGCATTCAGGAAGGAAGCCATCAAGTAAACTTGACTTGGGGCGACTGAGAGAATTTAGCATACAGCCATGTAGGCAGCACCCATTGGATCACGCTCTATTCAGCCCGGCTGAAGGGAAAGTTTCTATAGGAAAAGTGCAAGTTGCGGAGTATATCCGCGAACCGTGTTCTTTTTCGGCAGAGAAAACGAATCGGTGGGTAAGAATCGATTCCCCGGCGCGAAACTTGTTCGATTCGATCGAATCACGTCAAGTTTCGCATATATGAGCACGGCAGCGTGGGAGGCGGAGACGTCACAAGCATTGCTGTTTTCGTCCTCTTCGAGTTTCATCCGTTTGACCTGCTCGTTCAAAACGAGAGAAACCGTTCAAAACCGCTCCCCGATGAGATTCGAGCGAGTCCCATCGTTGAGAGGACCTGTTCGAGTCCATCGAAGAGTCACTCTAGCCGGACCTCGAGAATCGAAAAATATTCGATTCCTTCCAACATTTTCGTGTTTTTTCCCGTTGCCACGTCATATTGCTCTCACCAACAAGTTCCGCGCTGGACCGCTGGATGACTTTATTGCAAGTCCAACGCTCAGCGGACGCTCTTTCCCGAACTTCCTCCCGCAATTCCGATTCCTCCGCTGCCTCCGTACCTCGCTCTCGCGTCCCTTCGTCCTCGTCCCTCTTCGCGCCATTCTTCGATGCTGGACGAATTGCACAATTTGAATCCGTCAGGAGATTACGATTCGGATGCAGGAAGGAGCAGTCGTCGTATTTTTGCTTCGCTTCTCGATTCTATTTCCTGCGATCCGTCTATTCTCACGCCAGGATGAAGCTCAGTGGATTTTGTTCTACTCCCGTCTTCAATGTTCTATTCCTTTCACCTGACGAATCGGAGTTCAGTTTTCCGGCCCAAACCATTCACCTGAATCGAGGACCAAACATTCGGTCCTCGGAGTTTTCGCCTCGACGGGGTTAAAAAGATTTTCGCTTTTCGATTCTCGGTCTCGCTCATGGTCTCTAGTCTCTACAATACGTCGTATCGCGCAGTCATCGGTGGGGGTACGTTGTATCCTGTGGGCTTCGGTGGATGGAGTGTGTTAGAGTATCTGCATTTTTGCGAGCTCGCCACGCACCAAAACCTCACGATCCAAACTGTGGACGTCGATCATATTAGTGCGTGGTCCGATGCCGTACAGTCGACAGGACCCCTCTCCCCATGTGGAGCGCTTCATGCATCAAAGCTCCGCGCAGCTCTCGACCGAAAAACTTGGAATACGTTGCGCAGGCTGTCTTTATCACATACGGCCGCTAGCGTAGGACTCGCGCGATCCATCCTCGACGTTCGACTCCGGGGCCACATACTGTTCATTCGATTATTCATCCAGGAATGTCTGAGTCGAGCAATGCCGGAATCGTGGCCTGGATCAGCATATTTCAGCTCTGGATGAGTTTATCTCGTTTCCGTTGTGACGAAAGGAAGTCACTGCTGACCCAGATTGTGACGGGATGTTGTTCGCAGGGAAGACGTAGACTAGCCGCAGGCAAGAAACAAACGAGCGATTTTTCTCCCTTCTCGACCTTTTCAGATGCGATCATTTTATTCGTGTGTATCTTCGTGCGAACACGGCAACTCTCGTAAATGTTTCGAGGCACTAGAGGAAGAGCAGTGACTGGGAAGGCTACGCACAATACCGGGAGGCGGCTCGCTGATGCTCCAACGGATTGGAGTCGCGCTCAAGCTTTCCATTGATACTATGTGCCCGAGAAACTCGTTCCATTTTAGCCATCGAGGGCTGTCCTTGGGGAGTGCTCAGGTCCATTGTCGAGAGAATCTTGAATGAGACTCCTCGAGGAATGAAGACTCTCCGGAAGACTTCAAATCAGATCCATCCTTCTGATCGTCGCAGCTCGTCGAAAAGTACCCTGTCGCATCGGCGAAATTGTCAGCAGACTCCTTACATGAGGTCTCGACGGCAAGCTCTTTTCCGTCGCGTGAATGAATTCGCCCCCGCCATTATTGGATCGTTGTCGATATTTTGAAACCTTCCGCCGAACCTTCTTGAAATTTTTCATTCAAACCCAGCGATACAGATCCTCGGGAGAGTTCCTCGGGAATCAGAGCTCTACGGAGCGTTACACGCTTTGAAGGTCTAAACTCTGTATCTCAGTTACAAGACGAGACTCCAGGATAGCTATGAAGGCCCGATTTGAACTTATCTTAGTCAGATCCGGAGTCAATGGACAGAGAAGACGGAATTGAAAACCTCTAGTCTGGAGAATGGGAGAGAGCAGTCCGGGACTGCTACCTCCCACATGGATGATTCGTCCCGACTCCGACACTTCGCTGGCGGGTCAGCTAGATGTTACGACATTCCGACCACCAGCGTCCGACGCAAGGCATGCTTCGTCGATATCCGACAGAGCCCCTGCCGGCCCTCGACGACATCAGCGTGCTCCACGCTTGAGTCGAGCGAGTACATTTAGGAACACGTTGTCACGCGCGCGCCTAATTGCCAGCGATGTTCATCACGCACAAGAGTTCAAATGTGAGTTCAGAGTGCTTTCGTCGGCGGCTATAGCGACTCGATATCGCCATCCGTTAATTCACCAATTCATTCATTCACCGAGCTAGCTCATGTCCTATGTATTGAGTAGTGTGTGTAGGTTGACAGCAGAGTCGCATGATGGAACAGGGTCGTGTTTATTATATCGCCGGGACGCTTTCAAACTTTCGTCCGGACACGGAAATGGCTGCCGCCGGTGACATCAAGTGGGCTCTATGATAACACCGTGATGCACCCCTTGACGCGGAAAATCTGTCCGAGTCGGTGTTCGTCTGGTCTCTGCATAGATTTCGCTCCGGATGGGCTCCTGCGCGAGAGCATTCGATTAACTTCGACATCAGCCACGAATTCCCGGCTCCAAGGATCGCAGCACGGCCGAAGTCGATCGCTCGGGACACCGGATCGAGAAGCCTCCGCTCCGTCGGCGCGAGGAAGCTCCGGAACCAAATGTCTCACATTCAGAGGGGGAGCGTTCGGGGATTTTCTCCGAAGGACAGCGGTTTCGCCCCCCATGTCTGCAGGAGAGCACTCGATAATCCTTTTTCTGGATTCAGCTTGCCCAATGTTGACCATTCGAGCGAAAACATGTGACCATGTGTGTTGTTCAACGGGAGAGTCACGTCTCCGTTGGATGTTTTGGCTAAAAATATCCCGCTGTCCGAAATTTTTGCTCAGATTAAATTTCGTTGACGTTTTTTTATAATACAGATTATGTGCCGTGCAGCGTAGTTCTCGGCCGCTCTACAGCAGCGTGAAGTCAGCGAGACGAGCGAGCGATGATCAAGGTCATTTATTCATCCTGGATTAGTTGTCGTTTCATCAACTAATCGAAGCGCTGTCAAATCTCAATAGCAGCATTTGATAGATGGATTTGACCGCATTCAAATTGGGGCGATGACGACGCGACGCTTCATGAGAATCAAATAAAAGCGAATCCTCGAAAGTTCCCTCTCGATCCCGGATAGCACTCAAGGAATAATTCTCAAGCGCGTCTCGTGTAGACAAATCTCCACAAATCGAGCTTTCAGAGGAAATGCCGGATTCGCGGCTCGTCAAGTCAGCGGCGTCTAGAGAATAATGACATGAGATTGAGCTCCGTTCCGCAAGAAGTGCAACGCGACAGAGCATCGGACCCATATCGTACTCAGCCTGTGCCACCGGATACTTGCAGGTAGCCTCAATATCCGCCTAGTCGATTGTCAAGCCCATTTCAGATGTCCGCTCTAGACCACGAGGGGTCTGCGACTGGAGCCGGGCTACCTCCTTTTGATTCTAATTACGATCCAAACCATACAGCGATCCTGAAAAGCTCGAAGATCTGTCATCGAAAGCAGGAAATCAGACTATTGCCCCGTAGGTCATCCGAGCGAAACAGCTCACCTATTGTTGACCTGTGAGCTCGGTGGAAGCTTGTGGAAAGCCATCCTGATATCCATGATTATGAAATATTCGTATCCCGATGGCTTGAAGAAAGTCCTCCCTCGTTCCACAAACGAGGAGTGTTCCCGGGATACAATCATGGAATCATCAAATGAAATCCATCACTGACGGAAATCACATGATGAAATACATGGTCGAACAGAAACGCTGACATCAGAAAATTTATGGCCGAATCTCGATCGTATATGGAGAGGAAATGCTCAGTTTTTCTCAGACATCTTAAGCATGTAATTTCCATCATGATCGAAATCCCAGGATTTCCTCTAATCATCTTAATCATGAGCAAGATCATGGTCCTGTCTAAGTCTGAGTAACTCGCCCCAGTGACCAGAAAGCGATCTCTTCGCTGGTGAAAGGGCATCCTTATCTCGAGACATTGAACGATGCCAGAAATCTCCGATGCCGTGTCGAGACCAACGCAGTACTCAATTTTGTTGCGCGCACGCAGATTCAAGCTTGCTCGACGGGCTGATAAGGTTCTCGTTCAGGTTCATTTGAGCAGGAACAAACAAGGGAGCTAGCGCTCAAGGTTTCGATCCAGACAAGTCGTATCGGATAAATGTCACGAAGAGTAGGCATTCCGGAGAGCGCAGACATGTCGCCGAGGAAACGATTGGGAGTTCTGCTGATAAGCAACGTCTCGCAATATTGGTCAGACCGGAAACATGGGGAAAACACACACGATAACAGCGAGTCTCCGGAAAACTAAGAGAGACTAATGCATCTGATGCTCTCGGCTAACTAGTCTCCTCGGTCATCCAAAATATTTTTCGGCGGCTCTAATAATAATCAATGTGATCGCGTGCAATTGTTTCCTATTCTCGCTCGGCTCCCTGAGATTCGTCATCGCAAACTCGGAACGCACAGCGCGAGGAAAGCCATCGAAGCAGACTCTCCGAGAAGGGCGCCGTGGAAACGATAGAGAATCGTGCCGTTTGCGTGGCGCGACTGTGAAGCCAATGATCACTCCGCTGCGCGACTGTTTCCGAGCTCACGCTAGCAGAATTAGCCTCGCCCAAGCTGAGTAAGCTGCGAACGTTGGAATCTTGACGAGAAACGACAGGATATGCGAGGAATGTTCCACGACAGAGAAATCGAGCAGCTGCTAGTCCTCCGGCGATGATTATGGCCGCGGACACCGAGGAAAGAATCCGTGAGTCGTTGATGGTCTGCGTGAGGAGATCTAGATCTTCCGAGGACCATCTGGCCATGCCGAAAGCGGAGAGCGGTTGACTCGACCGTCTGACGCGTCTACACTTCGCATGGGTTCCGATGGGAATTTTCATCGCCCCCCCCCCCCCCGGGAAGGCTGGCGTCGGGCTCTCTGACAGCGTTCCCATGATGGACTTTCGATCACAGCTCCCTGCGATATGAAGCAGGTATGAGCCTTGATTAATCCGGACACATTCGCATAACCCCGGATGATTGAACGGGAATCTTTCTCGTTGTGGGAGACCTCCGAGATTGGACCTAGGCTAAGCAGTAAGCTGAATCGGCGAAGTGGTATCGGATGAGCTCGCTGTTGACTATGAGTCAACGGAATCAGATCCATGATGTACGGAACAGGAGCCTCGGAACCTGTTGCGAGGGAGAGTGAGGCTTCACGGAGAGCGGTCGCTTGTTAGAATCAGCAAAAGCAACATCGCCGGCTGGCATTCCGCCCATCCGCCTGTCTGAGGGTCACGCCGAAAATATCCATATATAATTTACGCTGTCCTAGAGCTCCAAAGGGGGCATCGGGAATAAGGACGACGCCGCTCGAAGTCTTCTTGTAGCATCGACACGAATGAGAATGTTGAAGGAGCCGAGGGGAGTGGTCGATGTCTCTCTGCCATTGAGAGTTTCCTCGTGCAGCATACACATGAATCCCCATAGGGTGTCGAGAAGCCTAACAGAGCAGTGAGATCACCAGTTCAATCATTTAAGAGTCACTGATAATACATACACCTATATACGGATCACCATGAGCTATTAATCATAACTCATAACCATTCGCGACTTCCGCTGCGGGCAGCCTTTGAGAATTGTTGAAATCAAATCGAAAAAACAGACTAAAAATTCATCGAGGTCCCTTTGTTGACTCGAGTTTTGCTGCTGGGTATTCCTGGCTTGAAGCTGTTTGTGCAGGATGCGGGTTTCTCTGACGGCGATAGCTCGGATACACCTGTTCTGAATGGCTGCCCGCTTGCCGGCCTCCTGTGATTCAGTTCGATCAGGGCGGGCTGCAGAAGATGCGAATTGATGATTCACCTCATCACTATCCGGTTTATCGATTCTCTCCACTTCTGATCTTCCATTTCCTGGAGTCACATTACGTCGGCCGCGGAGATAACGTCCGCGTGCGCGGCGTGTAGCATTCGGGCGCCAGATCCATCGCGCGCGAGTTATTTTCTGGCTTCAGGCTCGATCTTACTCGAGTGCGGGGTCGTCGTTGCTAGAAAAGCTTCCGTCAAGTCCAACTGACCGATTATACTAATCCATACGGCTGAGTTCCAATGAGGTCTTCGGCGGCGGATTACACGACCCCTATGATCTCGCGAAGTGTTTGACCGCAGGAGAGGTCACATTCACCGATCATATGAACTGCGGATATTAAACGCAGATCTCTTCCGAAAATGCGGGGGTTTACATGGGGCTTCTAGTTTTGGGATGGAGGTGTTTCTCCGCGGAATGAAAACTGACTCGAAGAATGGGTTATATGTAAGGTGGTTTCCATAACCCATAACGCTCTGCTTATTTTCGCATCTAGAGGAGCAAACGAGGAGGGCGATATTGACTAATTTGCCCCGTCTTGGGAACTCCCGTCGTCCCACCATGGGAGAGTCGTCAGAAGAAAACCCGCAGATTTCCACCGCTCTGGCGCGGTCGCTCGGCAGTTCCGGCCCTGGGGATGCTCAACGGCGCAGGAAACCGCCGGGCGGATCAATTGGCAGATCCCAGCGCTGGAGTTCCTATGCCCCTGCCGGGAGTTCGGCTCATGTGGTTATCCGGGAACAAGATCGGCAAAGTGTCACGAAGACATGATGGAACGAAGGCATGGTCGATCGATGGTCAAACTAGCAGCTTAAGTGACTCAATTTCCCAAAACTGTTTTCGAACGATTGCCAGCATCTCCAGGACCCCTTCGATGGGAACTGACGTCGCAGCCCACCTTTACTCCAAGGCGGCCTGATCAACAGCCGACACTATTTCCGTACATCTTTTCGGTAGAATGAGGAAGACGGCTTCCGGGAAGAAGTTCGCCTCACGAGCGAAAGTTTATTGTCTGTCTCACAGCAGATGTAATTTTCTCCCAGGTCTTGAACGCACTTCTGTTCTGGAATCCGAAGGCCCAGAGGAGAGTCTCCGACCAGTGGGTGAATCGAATCTGGCTTGTTCGGCGTCGGGCTGATCACAAAGAAAGTTTCTGGAAACTTCGTGAGGCAAACGCGACCAAAATAAATTCGAGAAGCCTTGGGAACTCTCCCGTCCGATCCGGTTCCTTCTAAATACATGAGGAATATCGGTCGCTTCATGAACAATAATAGCTCGCTCGGAAGGCACGAATGAATACCGTAAACAATCCGTTTGAAGAGCGAGCTCGGCAGGGACTTCTCATTTGCTGAAGGCTGCCCGTCTATCCGAGACTGCTCATCGTTTGGGGACTGCCTCGAAACCTGCTCCTCCATCGAAGACTGTTCACGAGGATCGGCATTCATCTGCGAGCGTTGATTCCCTTCGAGTGCCCCGCAAGACGCGACGAAGAAAGGAGGACACGGAGGCTTCTCGGTAAATGAGAAGACGGGATGCGGGAGGCTCCTGGGAGAGATCTCCTACCGCAGAGCTGCTCGGGCGAATTATATGAAGAAGATAAAAGGGAGCAGACTCAACCCTACGATGGAGATTCGAATAAGTCGGGAGCGCCCTACCGGTGGGAGGTTACGTGAGCGTAACAATTGCGTACAATCTTTAGCATCGTAATCTCCGATATGTCCGTCGATCCAGTGTGATGACGAGAAAGCTGATCAGATTAGAATAATCGAATGTTGTCGCCACCTTTTTACCGCGCGGCTTTGTCTGGGGAGCCTGGATCCGTGTTGGCGCTCTACGGGATCGGCATTCGGATGGATCGAAAGCAGGAAGATCGGATCCAGATCCTGACTTTGAGGAATCGTTAAGTTCCGCGTCAAGCCTCCCGCCTTCAGAAATCAGGTTCTGAACTTCGATAACGTACAGCCTTGGAAGCTCCCTCCTATGATCTCCACTACCTCAAGTAGCTGCTTCTTGCCATTTCTCGTTCATTGAGAGACCGGTCCCGATCGTGTTTCTGCTGAACTCCGCTGAACTATGAGGATCGCGAACTCTGTCCGAACTCCAGTGAGCGGAACCCGCCGATGTGAACTAGGGCTGAACACCAAACGAGGACAGAGGACACGGGGTTAGAGAACGCACGTATAAAACCTGTGACAAACTACTCAAAGTGGCAAGGGTAAAGAGCGTACCGAACCTTCACACCGTGGAATGTCGATAAAATGACCGAAACCTGCACTGCGAGACAAGGACGCGTGATATTTTTTGATGGAATCGAGCTCTAGCGCCTATCGCGCCCTCGAAGAATCGTCCGCGCCCTCACTTCCCCCTAGAACCCCTAGATGTTTCGCCCCATGGAGTGGCGCGGAGAAAGAAAAAACACATGGTTAAACGACGCACAGACGAGGGCCATTGTCGCGTGCGACGCCGAAGTGATCAATTCCGACGATAGAAGTAGAGGGACGTCACCGACAAGCGAAATCACGGAAACCAATTCAATTCAATATCGCTTTATTCAGAAGGAACAGTAGTGTATCGGGGATACCTTTTCCCCGAAAATTTTCGCAGAGTCTCCAAGCGAAACAATTGGCAACTCTTTGGCCTCCCGTGGGGTTTCTGTCGGGGTCTTCATCGCAGCTCTCACCAGCAAGGTCCAAGATCGACTGCAAGCTACACCAGCAAGGTCCAAGATCGACTGCAAGCTACACCGCATGACCGAAGCATCGACCTATTCTGATGCAAAGTATGCTCATTAGATTCGGGGAACAATTCCTTCCCAGAAAGATTGGGCATTCTCAAGGGTGTAGGGAAATTCAGATCCAAAGCTCGCCTTGAGCTTCGAGCTGATCCTTATAAAGGCTGCCGTCACCTATCCAGACCCTGGCACCGCATGGAGCGGTGATCCCCGCAAGAGACATCGAATCAGAAACGCATCTTCCTTTATTCATACCGGAGAGGGGAACTCTTCCCCATTCAGTCGAACATTTAGGGAACAACTTTCATCGCATGCATTTTCCCCAGTTCTGGACTGGAAGTTCATATAAGAGCCCATCGTCAACGTCACAGGTGCGTATACTCCGATTCGAATGAATGAATATCGCTGGTGGTATCCGAGGATTCGATACCCCGCGAAGTGGCGTACTCAAGAATGTATGCACAGGGCGTTTACTAATTACACAGCGCTTTGGGAGGGCGTTTTTCAATCAGGCCTGAGAGACTCTCCGTGCCTGGCCCAGATCAAAACTCATTCCTCGTATGCCGACCGGCTTCAGGATCTCAGGCTTTAGAACGTCGAAAACGTAGTAAATTGTCAAGGGGACCGTCTGCAATGGAAATGCTCTGTCTCACTGAGGGATTCCCTCCCCAATCTATGAGCTCGTGCATAACGGGTTCCTCACGCACTTACCACGGAGAGCACCGTTCCCGCCATCACAAGGGTCCCCACTTTGTAGCCCATGGTGTCCATGGCGACTCCCCCGAAAATCGGTCCGGCGAAAGAGCCGAAGAAAAAAGCCGTCGATACTAGGCCCGCTACCAGAGCGTAGGTTCGATCATTGTCGGGAAATCCGAGGTTATCCCTGTGGAGCGGTAGCAATCGGCCTTGAGAAACTCCTGAGCCGAGCGAAACTATTCAGCAGATCATTGACGATGGGACAGAGGGACTTACACAGAGTGTCGCAAGAAATGGATGTACGCGCAGTTGAAAATGCCTCCGTGACCGATTCCGATCAGAGCTTGTCCCAAGATGATGAGCCTCACGCTACTGTATCGGGGCGAAGGCGAAACGTGACGTGGGAACGAAGTCAATCATATTTGGAGGGAAACCCCGGTCCGGAACCGATCGACATCAGGTGAATATTCATTTTCGGAAGGGTTGAGGAATGAAGGAATAAAAAATACGAATCTCTCGGGCTACTTACGTTTTTATCGGGATGAAGGGTAGCGGTCCCAACAGACACATGCCTACCACGTGGCACAGAGCTCCGCTGATGACCATAACCCGGCAGTCTCGCTAGAATGAATTGTATCCCTCGAACGGTTCTTTGCCTGATTTTTGCATTGTCTTAGATACCCGTCGATCGATGAAGTATCGGCCTAACATTTGCGATTACGGAGAGCCGGAAAAGCGAAGCAATCAGGTGTTCGAGAGTCAACTCACGATTATTTTGCACAAGAAGCCGGATATGAAACTGAAGATAGCGTAGAAAACGCCGTACGTGGTATAGACGACCGAGGCCATGACCGTGGAGAGACCGAACTGAATTCAAAAGCGAAATCAATCATATCGAGAGAAAATCCAAGAGACTCTAAATCAGTTTCGACCTTAACGAATCCGACTCGTCCATGATAAAGAAAACAAACTCGATGAGAATTACGGCTTTCCCGGCACGTACCGGTTTGACGTATAACGCCAGAGTTGTGACATTGAATCCGTTAGCGGTGCAGGCAGCAGCCACGATGAGCAAACTCCACAGAGCGCGCGGATCTCTCAAGATAGTTCCCATTCCGCTGCGAGCTTCATCTTTGTCAGCGCAGATCTGGTGATAGCGGGTGGGGGGGGGGGGTATTCGGCGAGGATTGCTCATTGTTAGTGATCTCGGGAAAATTTCTCTTGGATAATTCGCGTCCTCTATCAATTGACGAAATATCTTCGAATCCGATAGTCATCCGTTCTCCGGACGGAGAGACTCTCGATTTTCATCTACCGTTCCGATCACTCATCAATCATATTTCATATTTATCGTCGTTATTCCGTATCCCGGGCGAGGATACACCGGAGAATGACCCACCGTGATTTTTGTAGCCCATTTCGGTAAGAGCATGTAGGAGACACCCGCGAAAAATATTGTGACGATCCCCAAAGTCATCAAGGGTAGGTAATAGCCTCCGATCTGAAACGAGATTATTCATTTTTATCCGGGCACATACGCATATATTCTTCCTCTGGACACGCTCTGACCTTGTACAGGAGTTCACCTATCGCGGGTCCGAGCATCACGCCGAGACCGAACAAGGTCTCGACGAGGGGCTGGAAGAAAATCAATCAATCCGTGAGTCATTACGCGCCGATTCTCAGCTCTCCTGACGCTTGAACGACGAGCCATTCTACAAGCGCTTCAGAAGTTCGAGGGAGAGTTTTTCACCAGGCAATTTCTATAGCCTGATTATGCAGCTCTTTCGAGCCCCGCAGAGACAGCTTTTTCACAAAGTTTCCTAGTGCTTTCAGACGAGAAGAGTCCACCGGAAATAGAACGCAGGACGGAAAAGATTTCACAGGAGACTGGGTCTCTACTCACAATGAGAATGCAAATATCGTCAGGGAACTCGGTGGAAATCAATGTATAATAACATGTCAGCGACATCGAATATCCGAGGGCTTCTACGGCGCGGATCGCAGTTGTGCTCAAGAAGAAGATGGCCGGGCTCTTGAGGAAGGTCGTCGGACTGAAAACCCGCGCTTTAGTTGGAGCCTACCTTGATATGCCGACGAAAAAATGAGCGCCCTGCATTCCTGCAGAACTTGCCGGCAGAACTGCTCGACTCTAGAGATGTAGGTGCGAAACGCTCTCACATCATGAGGCAAATGAAGATCCCGTCCAATAGTAGTCCTTGAATCAGCATATTCTTCGTCGAGCCGTCTTTCGATAACTGGAATGAAGTGAGCGAAAGGAAGGCTGAGGATGTGCTCTTCTCAGGAGCAAACTCTATTTTGTTCGCCAATCGTGCCCATTTGGGCGGCACTCCGCCGCTGACGGCGGAGGTTTCTGATTCGGAACTCACTATCTTTCCGATGATCGGGCTCGAGATGAAACCGATGAAGGGGTAAACCGAAAATACGATCCCGATCTCCGTCACATCGTTCCCCCGAGATTGAGCGACCTGGGCGCATAGTTGAATAAAGAGTCAGATATCTCGATCGATGTATCAGCGAGCAGCGATGATCTTCTGAGAGTATCCACACAGATATCGGGAGCACGAAAGGGTCTTCGCCGAGTTTACGAATGGGCTTCGAGGACGGCAGTGTCTGACATCATCAGAGCTCATGCGTTGAGTTCCAACGTCAGAATCGACTAGCTACCGCTCTGTGTGCCATGAGGAGACCCGGACGTTCGCTGGGTTGACCGTTTGGCGTGCTCATCCAGGAGGGAGTCCCACGGTCAGACCCGGACACTCTATGGGCTCAATCGGCTGAAGCTTGAACATTCACGGCGCAATGAGCCGCGAGTGACAGACCTCGGGGTCGGCTTCGCCGATTCCAAGGCGGCTTCCGAGCCGGCAACATAATTCAAGTACTTCCCTCCGGAACTTTCCTCCGTCGCTGCCGCGGTGGGGATATACACTTCTAGCAATCAGACGTTCGGGAAAGAAAGGGGAAGAGGAACGGGCAGTGATTAGTTTTGCATTTAAACGCGTCAGATAGTCTCACTTACTCCTGGGAAGAATGGTTGAAGTACGGTCAGTGACGCACACTGAATCATGCACCCAAGCATGCAGACAAAAGCCGCCGCCAATTTATCTCGACTGAGGCTTTTGCCGTCGTCGTACACATCGATGCTATCCTCGGACTTCTCCTCTAGCTGCTTCTTCGCAGGTATGAGACTCGATCGGCGCTGTAAAAGACATCGATTCAATAAAAAATGGAGGATCGATAACCATTCATACCACGGTTGGTGTGCTCGTCCTGCGATTAGGAACGGTCGAGGATTTATTTCCCTCTACTCAAAAAAGACGTTGGAGCATTCGGGAGTTGTCTCCGAGTGCCCTCTCATAGGCTCCTTCGTCACCGTGTCCGTCCGTGCTGTCGCCTCGATCGAGACTCGAGAAGTTTGACTTTGTTCCGTGGCCGGAATAACCTTTCGTTCCGGATCTTTCCGAGAGTTCCCAAGCGCCATCATTGAAATTTGAGCAACTGTACGTCTAATTGGATCACCGACACGAACACCCCGTTCTGCACGTTCACTGCGTTGATTCGTCTTGCGTGAATGAGACGGCAGTCGCAAAAAGAACGAGTGATGATATATCAACGAGGAGCTCGATGAGCGAGGGCTCCTGAACATTTCGAATTAGTTACTCAAACTAAAAAACCGTGTTCCGCGATTCACCGAGACTCCTGGTCTGCACGTGAGGCTTGTCTCGTTAGTGATGCGTGGTACGAAATGAATGCTCGCAGTCTGGTTTGTGTTCAGTGAACTCATTGAGAACGAGTTCAAACTAGAGTTCCATATTGAAGCAGTCGATTTTCCAAACTCCAAAAGGATGCCTCAAAGGAAGTTCTCGATGCTGAAGAGGCGGGCTCAGAAGTCCCAACAGGCTCGAGCTTGCTCCGTATCGACCGACTCGGAGGAGCGATGAGAATCAAGCATCGTTCCCGCGATCGCAGATACCAGGGGCGCAAACGACGAAACCTGAAAGGATGTGAGCACTCGCCGATGCTCCTCCGGGACTCACCAGTGTTGCCATAACTCGGCATCAAATTCAAACACAGTAATCCAGTCGTGAGCTTTTGAACGTGCGTCCAAACTCACGTTGAGGCAAAGTGCGTGGTAAATGCTCGAAAGATTCGCTCTCCGCCTCTTGCGGACCTCCTACGAGAGAATGTTCTTAGTGGATGACGTGCTGTTCGGATCGCATGAATCACTATTTGTCTCCTGATCTCCACTTCAGCAGCCCATGGATGTCTTTATTTGTGGGAAACTTTTCAGCGGAGAGCGTAACTTTCCGAAAACACAGTCCTTCTAACTCCTTCCAAATCATCGATCGACCTCCCCAGTCCTCTTTGAGGTAGAAATCTACTTCCAGTCGAGCTCACAGCACTCGATGGATATCATTTTGTTACTTTGACGGAGCACCGAGATTCACGATCCCACCGATCAATGAGGCTCTGGTACTCATGACTTCATGACTCATGACAATTAAGGTGAGGATAGTAGCGAAAGGTCCATCTGCACAAAAGGCGCGAAGGATGAGGATCTCTTCAGGGGGGGAGTGATGTTTTGTATGAACAGTCTGTTCTAAGATTTTCCCTCTGCCCTAAACGATCCCGATCTACTGCGTTCGATGTCAATGGGAAGTGTCGACGCCAAGCAAGAAAACTTCCGGAAAGTTACCACGCATGCGCCTCGCTGAAGGCTGCTCGGACACGAATAGCCTCGAGACACGGACGCGGTGCCCGACTGGAAACTTTGACCTCTCTGGCGCTCCGGGATCGCATTGTACTGCAAGGATTTGAGATCATTGGGCCAACAAATAGGCCGCAGTGGCCCCGATTCAACACATCCGTGGGAATAAACATTCTTGACCCCCAAAACATTCAATATCGAGTCCTAAGCTGCCTCCACAATTCCTGCACTCTCGACCGAATCGATGTGGTGGAGGGGGCGTTGCTGCGGGAAATCTCACCGAATTCTACCGTTCGCTCTGACGAAATTTCGGCACCTGAGCGACGGGAGGGTGACGAGCTCTGGTATCCGACCACATCAACTCGAGCTGCTACTTCGATTCTGTCTTGTGGGCGGAAAAGCTCGTTTCAGACACCCTCGCAGTGACCTCGACTATACGCTTCTCCTTCTTAATAATTGGACACAATGAGCGACGGAGTCAACCAGGGCAAGCCCGTCAGTAAGAACACGAGAGCAAAATTATTTTCAATGACGTATTCGAGATCAATTACCAAGGTGGTGGTACTATACCCTAAATTCTTCCCAGTATACTCTACTGCCTTATTCTTATTTGTGTCTCCAGAGCTATCATCTTAAGAGCATCATGACGATAGAAAGGCCGTCCGACCTCCACAGGAACAAATATATCTCCCAACTCATTATCACGGCTCCTGTCTGCTGCTGAGTTCTTCCGCTAGTGGTCGAGCTCGATCGCGATAAAAGACATCTCCGTTCCATGATTTCAACCCTTCCTGAACGCGCGGGCCTGAGGAGATCAGATCACTCCATCCGCGAGGTGTCGACATTTCTCGAAAGTTGGAGGACGCTTTGATCGATTGCGCCGAAGCTCACCGTCGAGTTTCAATCGGGCATATGGACATCGAATGCCCAGAACCTGCTAATACTTACGGGCTCGTCCTGCGCTATTCGATGGATCGAGTTCCGATCTAGTTCGTCGCACCGTCCCTGGCACTCTAGAGCCTCAGGGAGTTCCGAGACCGTCTGGCCCAGGAGGCTGGAGGCATCCGATGCGGTGAGCTAGAGCTTGCTCAACTTTCGTTATATCGACAATTGCACAACGTTTTCCATGATTCTGTGGAGAGGCTTCTGTCGCAATTCGGAGCTCCCTCACCTTGATCGACGTCTCTGAGGAATATCAGGGGCAATAGGATCATTGAAAATGAGCGAGTTTTATTGATTCATCATTATTTCTCGAAGTTAACACGCCTGTTTCAGAAGAACTTTCGATCAGATGTCCTCGCGTGATCGGACTTGCTCATCGCGTATTCAGCGATGTGATCTTCTCATACCTCTCAATCGATCGGAACCGACCAGCCTTTACAATGCTTCGGAAATATTGGCTATCCCGATCGAACACCGAAGTACAATGAGACAGTTACGGTCACTTATTGGATGATAATAGTTTTCGCAAATAGTCGTTTCGACCCTTTCATGATTCCGAATCGTATCGGAAGGCTTCAGTAGCGTCATCTCGATAGCATTCGATTTCCTCTTCTCCGGTCGCGAAAAAGGTGAGGCGATGACCCAGCGAAACTCTAGAATTCGGGGCAGTAGATTCGATAGGGTTTGATGTTGTTTGTTTGTTTGTTTTTCCTGTTTTACGGTGCTTCCGCTTTTGAGCTTCACCTCGGTCAAGCATCATCATCACAGCCTATATTGATATTAAAGTTCGTTTTTTGTGTTCGTCTCTCTCTCCTAATTCTCCTTCAAGCTGCGATTTGTACAGCAACCAGTCAGTCAGAGGTTACGGGCTCTCCTCTCGGAAGCGTCGGCCCCCCGCTATTCGAAAAGTTCTGTCGAACTCGCCCCTACCGTAAATGAAAGGTTCAGACTATATGAACGACGATGACGACACATTGCTAAGCTCATTTATAGGTTCTTCGGAACCGCCGTGTTGTAAATGGTAACTGTGTGTGTACGTGTGTATATATTTCAGTCATGTTTGTATGAATGTATATAGATAGATTTTCATTCCACTATCAGATATATATTAATAATTTAATATATATCTTTCTCATACCGCCGTTTGACTACGACTAATACGTTTATGCATTTTCCGGATTTTCTCCTCTTGAAAGTGATACATAGCGGACTCGAAGCCCTCCGTGACTTTCGACGACCGTTCCTGTACGAATTCACAAGGGTAAAAAACTTGAACCTTCTCATCTTCCCGTTGAATCGAGTGACTGCAAAGTTTCCGAATTCTTTTGAGAACAGGGCGATACTCCGTTCCTCAATTCAGAGAAGACCCAGAATAGACGGAATGGGTTTGATACTCGAGCGCGCTGTATGTCGCACAGCTCCTCTGTATGGATATGGCACATTTCGGAGCTAGAAAAATTCGCACAGGGCTTAGCAAGATTCCATCTCGCACGAGGAAGGCCTCGTGGACTAATGGTTACAGTTAATGCCAATCGTAGCTGTGCTCGACTCATCTCTCGTTCGCCTTGTCCGACAGCCTCGTCCCCCACATTCCTCACACAATGATGACTGACTATAAATGGTCGGAATACCCTCTTTCTCCTCTCGTCATGATCCGCGTCTGCGATTTCTAGATCCTGCGAGTTTTCGCCTACTCGTGAATTTCCATGTCCATTCTCAGGTGGCGCGCAGGCGCGATTTTACGATCCTGGTGAAATCGAATTTCGGCATCGGCAACCTCCTCCCTTGCCTTTGTTTTATTTTGTCTCGGAGCGCGGAGTTTCTTTGCTCTCCCCGTCTCGTCTGCTGGCAGCAGACGAGGGTGCGCTCCCATTTCGTCTGAAGAAAATTTCCACGAGTAATCACGCTATCATCGTGCTTTGTCGCTCCGAAATTTGTGGAATGCGGACTCAGACAATTCCTTGGTTCCGTTTCATTTCGTTTGCTCCGAACATCCACCTAGAGAGCAAACGACAACGAGGGCGAGGACGACAACAAAACAAGAAGATGACGACGGGGAAGAAGAATCGAGAAGACGGGACGCGGAAATCAATTCCAAATAATTTACTTTTTCTTGAAAGTCATGTAGTCGACCAATTCGACCTGCACAGACCCCCGAACTCACAGGACGGAGCATTTCTTTCGAACCTAGGGCGTCTATGCCGTTTGAAGCCGAAAGGGGGCTGGAGGGCCGGGTCGTAGCTCGAAGCCATTCTTTCCTCAAGTTCGTTTCTTCTTCTCCCCGTTCGTTGTCATCGTGCCAGCCCCGAGAAACAAACCGGATTCGTGGTACGCGAAACTACGAGGCCTCATGAAGGTCTCGCATTTCAGCGTTTCACGAACAAACTACGACATGACTAAACAACAAACGGTATCTAATTCTTCATGTTTGTTTCTTGGTATTTTCTAGGAAGCAAGGAGCTCCATGGCTCGTCGCTACAGCTTCATACAATCCTGATACAACAGTCAATCGCTAGGTAGGTGTTAAAATCAGACAGACCATCGACTTTCGAACTCGTCTACGCGGAAATGATGACCGTCGTCCTTAACGGAACGACCGGTCAATCAGCCAACCAACCAATCAATCTCACAGACATAAAACAACATGCCCCACATCGTCATCCTTAAAGAATGATCCGAATCCTAATCGCCTAAATTATTACATTGCATCGCATAGCAGTTATTTGTTTGATCAGCCCCACTAGTCGCTTCTTGCTTCTTTCTCCTCTTCGCGTGTGATCCGCTTCGCGTGCCGATAAACAGCTGATCCAGTCTCTGACTCCGATAATCTACCACCCACGGCTGCTGGTCTAAAAACTCTGACTGAAAACACCATAAAACCTACACCGACGAAAAATCGGGCCTTATATTCGGGGTGGTGGGTGACGCGAGCGATTGTTTTCTTCCTCGTCGTCGTTGCACATTGATTGGCTACCGAAATCGGATTCCGTTCTTGTTGCGGTTTCCGAAGCGTTGTGATCGATGATGATCCCTCTCGAATAGTTCAGACTTGGTCACCGCAATCGTTGCTCCCGTCAGAGGCGGTGCTGCTCTTCGACAGTGTTCACATTCCGTACAGTGACTCATAAGGTGGGTGTCTATGTTGAATGCAACGAGAGTTCGGGAGCTCGGGAAGAACTCATCGGAGGTCGGAGATGTTGGTTGAACCCAGTATCGCCACGAGCTGCTCCTCGTAATGGGTTATGTTGCGTTTCATAATCTCGACGCAGTTACCCAGAAGTCTTTCGAAAGCCTCGACGTCGAGGACTGAAAAGGAAGGAAACAATTATCAGACTTTGAGACAGCGCGAGTAGAGGATGGGGATTCGAGGGTTGAAACACACTGCCTTACGGAGATAACGAAAACGTTTCCTGTTCTTTCGCCTCGTTCATTAGTTCGACGAACGAACTACGCACAGCGCAGGGAAAAATCATTAATTCCGACGATCGGGATTCTCATCCATATCAAAGCGAATAGATCCGGTCTTCGAGCTCGGCTCCGATTCCGGAGCCAGAGCTCCCGAGACCTCACTCAGCGAGCGACCACCGAAAGCTCGCTTCCGTAGACGAAGTTATCGCGACCCGAACCAATAAGTCGGTCGGAGAGAAGAAGCCACGCTTTGTTCCGTGCTATCAGCCAGACAGAAGCGACCGTCCCTGATAGCTGCGGACGCCTACGCCGCAATTGAGCGAAAAACGTCATGAATGACCACGGCGCGGTGCATGGATCTGCGCTCAAAGAACACGTATAAACGATCGTTGTCTGATCACGCTCATCGCTATTGACGTGACCGAGCATTGTGCCGTGCTACGGTGGTATTCAACCACGTTCGCAGATGGCGTCACCGGGATGTTTACACGATCCAAAGTTACGGTCATTCCACGGCGAGATAATCTGCTATTAATTTTGGCTTCGGCTTTACTGACCCACTTTTATGAAACGGCACAAAAATCAATGGATCGATGAGGGATAGCCTGCGGGGCCGGAACCTCGGAAGAATTCGTTCGTGAGCCGTCCGCAGAAGGTCGGATGTTGGCAGGTCAGACGTCAGATGGCCGGCGGGCTACTAAGTTTGTGGACTCCATAGCCCCGTTTGAGGATCTCCATAACAATCGGCAAGGAGAATAACAATGACGACAGAAGCTGAGGCGGCCTGGCAGTGGAGGAAACAAAGACAACACCGGGAGAACGTTGTTCCCGCCGCACTCAGTTGTTCGGGTAGATCATTGCGAGATTCTTCCAGCTGGAATTCCATCATCGGTCCCGACCGAAAACCGACCGACCGCCAAAGCCGTCGAAGAAAGAAACAAACAAACAAGTAAGCGAGCGAGCGAGGGTGGCAGGAGCCTTGGACGGAAGTTCGGCATTCCCTCGGAGGACTCACGAGTGAGACTCGGGCGGGTATTGCTCTCCTATCGAATCACTCGTCTCGAAAAAAGAAACTCTGAGAGAATTCACGGTTTATGATCCCCTCGAAGCTGAAACTCCTCGTGGGAAACTCTGAGCGCGGCGAAGACTCAATTGACTGAGTTGGGAGGCGTAAAGTCCACAATAGAAGCTGAAGGTGTGGGCAAGGGGAATGAAGATGAAGCAGAAGTCGGGAGCGGCTGGCATCTTGTGAGGTATCAGACGCGGCATACTCACAGGCAGTCTTGACGTCGGAGCATGCGTAGACAGACGCAGCGCGGGGCTTGTGAGTAATGAGACTCAGCTCTCCGAAGTAAGTCCCATTGGTGAAGCGGGAAATCTCTTTCTCCTCTTCTGAACCTTCGGAGCGCACGCGAATACTTACGGTGCCATCTTCCAAGAAGTACATGCCTGTAACGAGATAACGAATTGAGTCCGTGCGCCAGTCAGCCCGTCAGCGAGCCATCGACATCATACGAAAATCGGACAAGGGCCAGAATAGAAATTCGTGATGGAAAGTCCTAAATGAAAGCATGAATCAACATATTGATGGATCCCAACTCTGGAGAGACTCGTCGGTTCAAGAGGATATCGACGGCAAGTCACAACGTCGATTCAATTCCATCAACGACGCATGATTTTCCGCGAAACGAGGAGTAGCGGTCGGATGTCCTACGGGCAGTGCGGACAGTTTCCGAGTTTCAGAACATACAGCTCTCATTTAGGGGGCCTCCGATCCGCTGCCGGTTTTCGACGGCGCAATGGATCCTAACTTTCTGTTTCCAATTACTTTCCGCTTGCCTTCCCGAAATCATTCCAGCGGAAAAGTCCTATAATTGCTCGTAATAATGAGACCGACCGCTCTGGTCCTCGTCGCGAGCCACTGAGCGGCTTCCAACCTCGCCGGAGGGCCATCGGAGCTCAATAATGAAGAACAAGGGGATTGCGTCCATGTACGATTTGATTGTATCCCCAACTGCAACAAGTTTCCAGGCGGGACCAACCACGGGAACAGAGGGGGTCGGCCAGACCGACAGATCGACCGAGGGGGCAAACACGACCACGCCGGTGTTGGCTCCGACTGCAGCAACAGACGGGTCTGAACATCGGCGGAAAAAATTACAGTGCCGACGCCGGAGCGATGACATCGACGCGGCGGCCTGATCTCGCGGAGAACAAAAGCCTGCGATTGCCGCGGAAATCGCGAATTTGAAAAGCGGCTGCCAACAAATTGCGTACACAGAAACTGGGTCAGTCCGGAATAGCGCTCGCTTGGGGTGTGAGAGTGTCGCCGAGGAATTGTCTGTTCGGTGCATGGCGAGTGCATCAACGTTTGTCCGTCTGTCCCTATGTCTGTTCGTCTAAATGTGGCTTACTCGGTCGCACTAGATGTGTCATCGTCGTTGCCGCGGAGTTATTGCATTTTCTGAGCGGAGCCCAGATATGCTCATGAATCAGGGCTTTGTCGTGTGACACATTGAGAGCTATATTTGGACGGTTGGAGAAGCGAGCCGAGGAGGACGAGACCTGCTGCTTTGCCTGCCGCCGCTGGACAGCGTCATGTCGTCGAGCTGCTGCTTCTGTCGTTGTTGTCGTCGTCGTTGTTGTTGTTGGAACACACCTTCGGCTGCTCGACGATATTGACGCTCCTCGGCGTCGCTGCGAGAACCGCGAGCAAAACTTCGAGGATGCGATTCGAGACAAGGGGAAACGAGGAAAGTTGCTCCATGGAACGGTTCCCTAGAACTGTCCTCCCTCCCTCTCCCATTCGTGTTCCATGAGATCACCGGGAGGAAAACTTCCCCCTCGAATCGAACACGAAACAAAATCTTCCGAACTCTGCGTTGCGATATTGCGTGAGTTTCGGACACTCAGAAATATTTATGAAGCCATGGAGCGCCCCCGAGAGTAACAGGAGAATTTGAGCAAAATCAAATACTCCCGCGCGTTCCCTCGTAAATTCAGAATCACAGCAACGAGTTCAGCAACAGATGAAACAGATTCCAGACGAAAGGAAACGAAATACAAGGTGAGGAGACTTTTTCCCGCAACAATCGAGGAAACATTCCTACGCATCGAATATCAAATAAATAAAAAACTCCTTGTGTCTGGGTCGAGCCATTGCATGCAGCTCCTGTTTCACTTTGGCTACACATAAGATGCTGAGTCTGCGCGTTCTCTTCTGGGAGATATTATATCGTTGGGAGGAATCATGCGCTTATAGAAAATAACCTTCCATGGATGGCCCTGGAGCGAGACCCGGCGAGCCCTCGACCTCGATTCTCAGATTCCGCGACCGACCTCTTTCGGCGACGCACGAACTAATTGGCGCCACAGCAAGAGCGGCAACTTCGTGGCTACCGGTCAGAGGACACAGCACAAGCGTCCCGACCGACCGGACTTGAGGACATCCGAGAAGGGAAGCGACGGCTTACTTCCTAAACAAGGACGGTCCTCAGCACTCGTCTGTATGTCGCGCTTGAGAGCAATTTCCCCGTCGAGTAGCGCCTCCGCTCCGTTCCCAAGTGTACGCTCTGTTTGATTAGCTCTTGTAGACAATTTATGCAGACATAAAATCTCATCAGTCCCCGCTAAAGGTCGCCCATGATGCCGGACGAAGCGGCTATGTTCTGTGACAATCCAGGATACCTGGTGTTGGAGCCCACGATTCCGCCTTGAGCGCGGAGCGGGATCCCTTAAAATTCCACGAAAATGACGTCATGGCCTTCGCCGATTCTCGGAGCGCGATTGCGATGAGAAAACCGTCGCTCATTGCTCAGAGAACTCCATCGGAGAAGGGAAGACATCCTTCTCCGATTACAAACGCTCGGTTTCGACATCGGTCGGGAGCATATTCGATTTGTATGAATTCGTCTGCGGGCATCGCAGACGACGATCGAGACGACGTGACGACGATCAAACAATGAAATAAACCCACGAAAAACGGCCGTGATGGGATGAAGGGGAGAGAGAACACGTCACGCGTCCCCAGCGAACGTTCCGAACTCACCATCTGCACTGTCTCCTTGCTTGATGATACAATCACCTTCCTTGAATTCCTTTGGCATGAGCGCATCACAAAGATTCATCCTTTCGTAGGCGTTGAGCGAGCTCAACATTGGCACAGATTCGAGGAGCTTTTCGTAAACGACGCGTTTCTTATGAGCGCTTTTCAAGACGATGCGCCGGAACGTCTGACGGTTCTGGAAAGATACAAGGAATTGAAACTTAAATTCAAGTTTGATGAGGGGGGAGAGAAAATTGCCGTGGGATTCAATCAGCGTTCGCCCGCCGCCGCTCCCGGCCGCCGCCGTCGGGAGTTAGCAGCAGAAGCGGCACGCAGACAAGACAGACAGCTGCCCTCGAGATCCTCGATACAAGGAGTGGATTAATTGGTGCACGCTCTGATTTTCGCCGGCGTTCGTCCACGTTTTCGAGCGGTACGTCGCTGCCCGAACTTGCTAACGAGCTGCACGCCGTAACGAGCTTGTCCCCGGTGCCTAAGTAGATTTGCCGGCTCGACAGCAGCCTCAACACCGGCACCAGCGATGACAGCGGCAGCAGCAGCAGCAGCAAGTGGTGGCTCCCGCAACCACCCCGACAGCAGCAGCAGCAGCGGAGATCGAGCAATATCGCCGACGTGGATAAGAGCGTGAGACTCGACAATGAGTGCGGCAGCATGGTTCGATGGGTTCAAATGACCATTCGTCCCGGCTGCAGGGGAGCCACTGAGCCAGAGCCCGAAGGCAACGCTCGGTGAACCCCGAGTGGTTTGAGGAGGCGGTCCGGAAAGGTAAAAATAGAGAGAGATGGCGACTAGAAATTCATAAATTCAAGGGATGACAGCGGCTGGCGTACAGAAGGGGGGACGAACACCAACGGGAACGTGGAGGGGGCTCAGGGTCGCAGGAGCAGATGGAAGTCGTTCCACGAACAAGGCAGATTTCGATCAAGTCGCTCTGGCACGTACGCACATTCGCTGGCACGCATGACTTTTCAGTTTTTTCTCCCGCTGAATATACACGACGGAGAAGAAGACGGCGGCGGTGGCGACGCTATAGAATACATTTTCCCCGGAGATAGTCGAAAGCTCGAGAGACGAGTTCCAGAAAACGATTTCGTTCTTTGACAGGATGCGGTACAGCCGTGTACCGAGTGTGTGTCGTGTGGATGTTTTCTGCTTTCTCCTCCCGGCTTCCCATCAGTCCCAGGCTTCCTTGCTCCCAGGCTCTCATCTTATATCCTGATGAACGACTAGAGTACTTCTCATCTCCGAGGAAATCTTTATCCGGAGACTTCAATGAGCGCGGTTCGAGCCCATCGACTTGTCGGTCGTTTCTCCGATTGACCGTCAGAGGAACAGACGGACGGATTCGGAGACGGACCGCCGCGGCGCTGTCTGTGTCGTTCTGCTCCGCTACAGGAGGATTCGATTTTCGAAGTAAGGTGAACATTGTCAATGTGATTATGCCGCTTCCGTTGGCCATCCAATCGCCTCTTTTTATGGGTGTGCGCTGCCCAAAATAGTGCCGTCGAGCGTCGGCTAAGGCAATGGCGGCCGACAGGCCTTGTCGACGAGCACCGAGAGACTTTACGATATTTGACTTTGGAGAATCAGCTCGAGACCTCCCGACTTGCTGGTCCACCTCATCTCCCGTATCTCCTTCTCCCTGTGTATCTCTTAATCCCTCACCACCACACCAGGCGGCCTGGTCTGTCCGTCTGTTTGCCTTGACCTTAAGCAAGCGCTCGCAATCCAATGGTCTCGGAATAACTATGCTGATTGCAGGTGGATTATTCATTCGACAATACAATGGGGAGATTCCCAGCGACCGGACTGCATCTCGAAAGTCGAGCCGGCCGGAGGGTTTGTTCCCCGAAGCGACGCAAACACCCCGCTCGATTCACTTCACACTCACGAATCCACTGTGATGAGAGGATGCGATTTTCGAGATTTGCGAGAGTCGGCGAAGCTCTCTGTTTGAATACGATTGTGACACAATTTCAGAGTGGTGCAATTAAACGAGCCATTATATGTAGTATGTAGGAGCTGGAAATCAGAGGTCCGACTCTGCGACGGGACACTGTCTGTGAAAATGAGCTCTGAAGTATTCTTAGAGAGACTGTCGCAGAAGCTCTCGGATGCGGACCGGTGAAAACCTCGCTGGCCAGACGGGTTCCCTTTGAGACGTCTCCTCGAACGATAACCGCACTGCGGTCTCATTGCCGTTAGCAAGACCGTTTCAGCAAACATTCGCGAACGCACTCGTACGCACAGCCACCAGCCGGCAAACACTCGCTCGCTTGCGCGTTCTCACGCGAGCACGCACAAACACGCACGGACAGGACACAGAGAAACGAGGATCAAATCTACTCACCATAGCCCACAGCGAGCCGTCGGTGGTCGCTTGGATGGTTGCAGCTCTCGGTTGATTGTAGAGAAGAGCCAGTTCTCCGAAACTGCCATGATTTTCGTATTTGCCCACGTTCATGTTATCTCCGGTAGTGGGGTTCCGTACGAAAATATTGTACGTTCCGCTGCGGGGAAGAGAGGAAAAAATGGGACGATTAGAATCGATGATCCCCCGTCGGCGAACGAACGTGGGTTAGACGTCTGCGGCCGAGCCTCGGCGCTACGATTCGAACGCTATCTGTATTATGATCTGGCGTCGCCCCACGGACTGTGGAACTTTCCGGAATAGTCGACGTTGGAGGAGCCTCGTTAGCTGGGCCTTAGTATCACCGACACGAGAAACCCACCAACGGATCGACCGACCGTCGTCCCACCCATCGACAGACTCGAAAGGAGTTCACTCGACTCGCTCGACAGCGGCTTCGGTCTGGCTTTCAGCGAGTTCGCCCACGAATCCATGTTGGAAACGTCGTTATCGAAAGGTTTGGACTCGGAGTGTGTCGAGACAAACCGAGAGGAGAAAAAATCCGAGGATTCCACATCCGTACAATATTCTCGGCGCGAAAAGAGACATGCAAACAAAAAAGGATTTCGCCGGGTCGCAGAGATAATAGATTTGTACGAGGATCAAGTCGCGACGCGGAATGTTTTCTCACGATGAGGCAAATGTCACGTTGATGTTTCCGGGCGGCCATGCTATGGGAAGCGAATTCCAGTGCTACCCCTCCGAATTCGTCCGCCTCCGATACGGAACGTATCGTCGACGGCGCAACCTCGAGATACGGCGTGAAGGTGTTCTAACAAGGGTTCGGGGACAGGCTCTGTGAAACCCGACGATCTTTGCTGAGCTCATCAAAGTTTATTTTGATGAGTTAGCCGAGTTTATGTTTGCCTCCAAGTCGCTAAGATGAGGAAGGCCGTCCTCGTCGACGACATCGTCAGCGGCGATAGCGGTGGTTGTGGCGGCGGCGGCGGATGATGCTGGAGGTTCTAAAATCTCACTCGAGGGCCTCGCTTAGCCAGAGCAGCTGTCGGCTATGGAGCTCATGCCATCGCTCTCACTCACTCACCCACTAACATTCTCGCTCACCTTTGAATGACGTAGAAATAATCACCGTCGTCCCCCTGTTGAATGACGATCTCGTTTGGGACTACGCGGCGCTCGAACATAGCGTCCAGCACATCCTGCATCTGAGAGGCGTCCAGGGAACGGAAGAGAAGGATATTCTTTACAGCCATGGCCAGGATTTCTCGCTGCTCGTCCGATTTGGGATGAATGATCTGCAAAGATGAAACGAGAACAAAAATCAGCCAGGATGCCGAGCGGAGGCACTACTTCGGCCGATATCGGTAATTGGTCTGCTGGATTTCCCGATTTCATCATCGAACAGACATCGATTACCGACTTGGCCTCGCGATAAGGGAAAAAACGAAATATCTCATCCCGATATCAGTACCGGTTCGGCGGGAGAGAACTAATTATCCGGTGGCGAGCGCGGTCAAGGATCGAGAACTCTCCTAATTTATGGCTCTCCCCGATTCTCTGCACAAAAAAGGAGGGCTCGGACTGTTCCTTGTTGATGGGACTTGTTTTCTTCTCGATGAAATTCCCATCGAGAACGCCCTGGGAAGAAGCTGTTTACCACCATGCCAGGGACGACATTCGCCGGTTGACTCGCATCCGAAATTCAACGACCAAATTATTCAGCAGCCCTTTGAGGGAGATATCAAGAATTTTCGCGGGCCTCTCCACATTCTGATGAATGCTTGAAAGGAGCCAAAGAGCTTCGGAATTCTTCTCGGGATCCCTCTCTGCCGTTTAGGAGTCTTATCCCGCGAAGCTGCTGACAAGGACGCGATGGCTGAGGAGAAGAGGAAATTCATGAATACAGAGTTTCCGGGACTTCGTCAGAGCTTTCGCAGGCGAAAATGTATTCATACGGTGGATTCAATGAATGCGAGAGGAGCACAGGAATGAGAAGTGAGTAGTCGTTGATGTTCATGACCTTTCGGCGTGAGTCTCGGATCGCTTGCCCCTCGAGCCGGCTCTGAACGTCTGAGAACAGATGCTCGGCGGAAAAGCAAGGGTAGAAAAATAGGTGTACTTCGAAGCAGGCATTTTTTCCGTCAGAACATAATTTGTTTCACTTTCTTGGAAAACGAATCATTGGAGCCGTTTCTCGCTCCCATCCGCGAGGGAGCAACCTCCGTTCCCTCCAAGCCATCGACACGAAAGATGATCGAAAGGATGGGTAGGCGGACACCTCTGAAGCCGGGGGCATTGCCGAGATCAGACTGATAAAAATTGAGTCGGAACAACTTGCTTTCGCTAGCGACAGAATTGCGCCTGTCCCACAAGGAATTATTGAAGATGGCTCCTTCCACACCTTCTCGTCTAGATGGCTCTCACCGGAGGGAACGTTGTCGGACCAATGCGGACTCGCTTCAGGGAACCGCAGCCAGCGCGAAGCTTCTGTCGAGCCTCTCGACGATCGTTCCGAGCTGCAAAGGGTTCCGACAAGGTCGGCGGAATTTACAAACAGCTATCGGATAACAGGACAGAAGAAGCAGAAAGAACACGGAGGTGTCGGCGACAGACCCGAGGGACAAACGTTACCGCCGCCGTCACAAGCGTCCCGCCTCCACTCGAAGACCGCCGACTGCCCAGCACCGCTGTTTCTGTTCGTGGACGATAGTCGGGCGCATCTGACTGAGTCAAGGAAAAGGAGGACAGTGCAACCCGACAAAGGAAGGAAACTTCGGTTCCCAGAGGGACCGTCTCTCTGCGCCCTCAGCGAAGCTTCCGTTGAAACGAAATTAGAGCACTAGAACGAAAGTTGAGCGAATAGAGACTTATGGCCAGCAAGCGTCGCGTCGGGCCGACGGTCGGACCCCGAGACCTCAAATGTCATTTCATTGATTGGGATTTGAGAAGAGACTCGGAATTAGAAATGCGAATGAATAAGTGAATTATTCATTCAACGATTGAGCGCGGATAATACCGTGGAAGTGTCCGCTAGCATGCCCGAGCGCAGAAAACCGCGGATGGCATCGCTCGGGTCCGGCTTGCCCGCGAGTCCATCCGGGGTCTTCTCATCGGAAGCCCAGCGCCTCTCTCTCAATCGCTCCCGAATTGATTCGCATCGCGCATTCACGTACGTTACGTGCGTCGTAAGCTCCCATCGCTCCGAGGGGGGGAATCTGATCGCCCAACGCCCATCCGAAGCTCGGAGATAGAGCCCGGCGGAGCGCTCCGCGGATCAAGATTGCAAAATCCTCCGAAGAATCGGGGATACCGAACGAATCTTCAGTTGATCCGTACCCACGACAAATTCCTTGCGAAACATTGTCGACATACGAACGAGCCGCTCGGCGTGTATACACTGTTGGATGCTCGGGGCGCTAGTGAATACCTTTTCTTCCTGATTCTATGTGTCTTTTTGTCGATCTTTACTCTGGCGACGGAGCTCCTCCGCTAGTCGTTACGTTGCCCATCCACGCAAAAACGACAAGACGCGCTCGTGTGCCCGGCCGCTATACGCGTGCTCGTTTCTTTATTTGCTTCGAGCACTTTTCTCCAGGCTAAGCCTCGTTCGCCATTGTTGTTGTTGCTTCTCTTTTCGTAGTTGTTGACGTTGTCAGCTGATTAAGCAGCTGCCGTTATGGAGAGGTTTCTTACTTCCCCCCAGTCCAGAGCCCCTTCCCATTGCCCCGTGGTCCTTAGCAGGCAGTAGAAAGTCGGTGCCGACGGCTAAGCGACGGTGGCACAAAAATCGTTTGCTAGATAATTTCCATTATCTAGAGCCTATTACAGCCCCACCTCCAGCTCTGACAAGGGAACACAACGCCAGGTGACTCACCTGAGGTGAGAGCGAGTGACTGAGCGAGCGAGCGAGCGACCCTCCGACAGGGAGACCGGCCGACCTACCCGCGAACAAAAGGAGCAAGCGACCGAGCGGAGAAACTCAACAGTCTCTGACGGTGCCGATAAGCCACGGATAGCCGTCGCCTGCTGAATTGACAGCTAGATGTCGCGCGTGAATCCTCGTAACATCGTCTGCACACAAAATTAAGCTTTTTCCGGTCGATCGCTCTTCATCGATGATTCGATTCACGATTCCGACCCTCCGCCACCGGGGTCGTTCCGCGCCTGTCGTCGCGCCACAGCGTTCGCTCCGATCTCTTCCTCCTCATTTTTCCCTCTAATATCGCAGCCGACCCCGCAGCCCCAGTACACACTCACATTTCCTCCCTTCCCGGGACGTTCTTTCCCCATCTCATTCCCTCGAGAGGACTCGAATCCCCCCTTCCCAGATCTTGCTCAGCTGATTCGTTGCTCTCGGGGACCTTTCTCGTTTCTCTGGCTGCCTCCATACTCTGAAATCTCTTTTCCACCTGTTTTCACTTTCGAATGTACCCTCCTTCCCGACCTCGGCCACCGTTCTCTCCCGCTGGATGCTCCCAATACCAGACGGGACTTGCGCACTTCCCAGGGAATCCATGGAGCAAAATTTTCCCGGACGGCTGCTGGGGAGTCGGCTCGGTTAGAGGGCGTAATCCTCCGCGCCGCACTCAATAATCAACTTTCGTATCTTGTTCCCGCCCGGTTCTCTCCATGCCTCATATCCATCCATCGTCGATCGCAATGAAGACGACCGACGCTCAGGGGGAGGGTTGCTCCGAGCAGACAGACACTGGAAAAGGCGGCGAAGAGATCGACCGATGCGCGGGCGAACCGACCTTGGAGGTAAACCTCGCTGGGAAGTATCGCCATGGGCATCGAAGTAAGAGCTCGCTAAGGGTCTGGCGAGCGAAAGGCTGAACGGACTTCAGTCTCACAGAAAGGAGTCGATAAGTGACGTAAGGAGAATTCGCAAGTCGACTCTCACTACGCGTGCGGCCTCGTCAATGAGTCGCCGTTTGCGGTGGTGGAGGAGAGGGGCAGCACCGGAATTGTTTTCGAGCCGTTCCACCCCCCATCCCCCCCCCCTCCCGGCTGTGCTTCCCTTCCCCGCCATTAATCTCAATCCGGTCACAAGTAAGCAATGACTTAACTTCGTTAGGTCAGCTTGTGGGCCGTAGGTCGCAGCAGCGGCCACGTGGGGCAGGAACAGACCGTAAGCCGCACTAGTATAAGCCTATTATGCTGTGAGCGTGTTATTCGGCGCAACAATGCGATTCGCGCTCGAATGCAACCGTGGACGGAAGAGACCGGGCGTGCTCGAACTCAGCGACGTTGTTCACGCTTGTCGCCGCTCATTGCTCTTGATAGGGTAACGAATGACTCGGACCAGCATGGACTCATGTGACCACCCGCATGCTCGGTTGAACCCCGAGCCCAATATATCGGAGCTACACCGAAGGCCACGGCGATCCCGCTGTCGGTTTTAGGAGGAGCAGGTGAACTAATTGATAGTAACAACCGTACGTGCTGGTCGCAAGAACGCGCGCTCCGACTGTTGTTCCGACTTACGACATACTGCGCTCCCTATAGTCCCGGAGCAACAACTGCATTGACTTCGGGTCATCAATTGCGAGGACGTGGATAGCGGGTCATGAAAATCTCTTCCCACCTGCGTTCGCGAGCGCTCCGTCAATCTCGGTGCATCTGGCGGTAGAACGATATTCTGCTGCGGCAGGACGCAACTGGGCCGGTTGCGACCTTTGACTCGAACTCCGGAGGGGTCCTCTGTTCCGGGAAGCCCGGCCGCCGGTTTGCTTGGTCGTCGTTTCCCTCGACGGGAAACTCGTGGAGCGAGTTTTGCTGCTTGATTGATTGATTTATGCTCCATTTCTATAAGAAACCCCGACTGCGGGGGCGCTATCGCTGGAGACTATGTGACGCTTCACACCTGGGGTGTGGGTGGCTTTGCCTCCCTTCTCTCCCATCTTTCGAGAATCCGCTTAGTATTGTTAATGACTCGCCTTTCAGACTCCTCATGTAACCCGAGCCTTTTTTGAATCTCATCGTCACCGCATGTCTTTTCTTCTGCTTCCATGTTCGGGCTCGAGGTCACTCCCAGACGATGTCCGCGAGTTTTTTTTCCGGCGCGGAACGCACGAGTCAGAGGGTCGCATGAGCGTCGTCGATTTCTTGTCGTCGACAGCACGGAGGACGGGGGAGAGCGTGCTTCACGCAACAGCTCATCCTCGATCGATCGACTGACTGATTGACCGACTCCTAGCCGACGTCACCCGAATGCGAACGACTCTCCCCGCGCTCCCGGATCGATACGCTCACCACAGTCCCTCTTCATCAAATCCTCTGTGCACTAAGCGCTATCTGATCGATGTCCACGCAGCTCTCCGATAATTTCGGTCACCCAAAGATTCCGCTCTTATGGAAATCTTCCACGTATCCGAGTGGGGAAAGAAACCGCCACCGCATCATGGAACTCGAAGCAGCCACTGAGAATCCTCTCGCTCGCCTAGACCAACGATGCACTTCAGTTTGCAGAGAAGTCGTGCGGCATCGGCAAGAGGAGGACTCGCTGAGGTCAAGAGTCGCGAACAAAAGACAGGCTTAGTACTTGAAGAAGAGGAGACAAACTTGGCGTCTTTTTTTAGCTTGAGAACACTTTGTTTTGCCTCTCCCGCAGTTCATGGAATTCCCGTTCAGACGCTCGACGTATGCCATCTTACCGCTCGGGTAGTTCCGGTGAAAAGCTTCACATCGGTACCGGCCGAATAATCATCATTCAGAAAGCGTACTATATGATAAAAACCAATAACAGACAGCGTGGAGGATTGTTTTAAATAGAGAGAAAAAACTAAGAAGGTCGCTGAAGAGAGGGAGGGAGTCGAATGCAACGGAAGGGCTCGGGAAAAAATGAGTAACTTCGAGATGGAGGAACTCGGGCAATCCAAAGTGGAGGGAGAAGTTCGTCAACGGGGCACGTGGCCCGGGGCTCTGCGCGGAGAGGCCTCGAAACACGAATCGTATCATGCTGAGATCACCGGAATAGAAAAACTTGAATCGAGTGGAGACTCATGGCAGAGAGGCTTCTGCATATACAAGGCGAAAGTTAATGTCGTGTGGGAATGGTTTATGTGCATGATGGCCTGGTGCCGGATGTATGTGGCAACTCGTGGAAAATCGAGATATACACCCTTCTGGCTGAAAAGTTGAGCGAAAGTCAAGCTGCACGATCGCTCGCCCGCGGATTGCGTGATATTTACACATCTGGGGCCCCGTAGTTTTCAGTCGAGCGTCAGGAGCCCTGAACGGAGAACATCAGGAACAGTCTATCTCGCACTGAACAGCCCGAAGGTCGGGAATATATGCAGTCACCAACGCTCTAGGTAAAACGTGGGCGGAGAATGGAGCTGCTGCAGGATTCTAGAAAATAATTTCAGCCTCGGACGACGAGTTGTGTTCGTCGATCAATTCGGGAAAGCATCGGAATCCGTTGAACCGAGAGGGCTTAGGAAAAACACCTTCCAAGTCTGTTGAACCTTCGCGAATCCCATAAGCTTGCGATGGAAAAGCTGATCCGCGAGGGGAACGAAACCGCGGGCCTGAGAGCAGGAACTTTTCGCGTGTGTGCTTTGAGATTCAACCCGGAAACTGAAAGACGAACGAAGACGATGGACAAAAAACAACACCGCCAGAAATATCATCATTCTCCCTAGTGAGGAGTTCGGATACAGGCCGGCTAAGTGAACCATCAGTTTTCAGGAATCGCAAGCTCAAAAAAAACTCGACCGAGGTGTTCGTATGCCGGTGCCTTGCGTCCTCATTTCCCATCAGTCTCCCTAACCTCCTCATTCAACGCTGGCCTCTTGAACAACAATGACGACGACAAAGGAATGCTTTTCTCTGAACATGTTCGTCTGCTTCGAGCCCACCGGAGCGCCCACCAGCGCGCCTGTCTGACGGTGCTCGTGTTCAGCTCTCTCGCAGAATTTTAATTTCGTATTTCTCCGTCCTTCACGGCTCCCTGACTTACTTTCTGCCGGCCAGAATGAATTGAATTCAACGAGCGAATGAATGAGTGGACAAGGACCATGAAAATCTTAAGCTCTGAATATTTGAACAAGCTAAGCGCACCGACGGTCGGCCGGCTGGCTGGCCGTCGGTCGCCGGTCCCTGTCCGCTCGGTCCCTGGCCAGGTCCCTGCTCCAACAGGATGGGCTTTAGCGGAGTGACCCAGTTTCGGCGCCCGCTCTCGTCAGAACCTCTAATCGAGCGAAGGACGAATTTGAACAGCGCTCAAAGCCCCACTCGGTCAGTTGTTGAAGTTTGTCTTGATCGCCTCTGTTGGTGAATAGTCCGCTGACCGTCCCGCGGGCAGGGCCGGAGCGGATGCTCGATTGTCCTGTCAATGGCCGACCACCGGTACGGCTTGCCTTACGAGCCGCCCACCCGCTCGCCGAAAGTGTCCAGGTACTCGGTTGCTGACTAGGTGGTAGCGGCTGCGCGCTTGATTGGTTGGTTGGAGGTAGAAACACGTTCAAGTACACGTACCCTGTGTGCCTCGTCGTCCTCGTCCTCGGCCGGATCGTAGTGCTCAGCGAAGACGCTCTTCCGTCTGTTGAATCGGGTCGGAGGAGGAGGTTCGGGTTCATCTTCATCGCTATAAATGGCTTCATCGTTCTCGACGTTTTGCTGAGATCCCCCGTTTGTCGATGCTGAGCGCTGCTCGTGGAGGTTACTGCAAATAGAGAGAGAGCCTCGATATTAGTGTCCAGTCGTAACTTGTGTTCCTTGTTCCGACCGACAAGATAAAAGCACTCGAGTAATTCCAGGCTGTAATTGTAGTACAGAACGATCGGTTCTTCGATAATAAAATTGAAACTGCCCAACACCGAGAGAGGACAAGTCCCTACGGCGATTGTCTCGAGCGGAAGGACCGAATCATTTCAATTTTTTCCCGGTTCCGGACATTGCAACGAAGATCACTCGATGGGAGAGGTTTGGCGGATGAAGAGGAAACTTGCAGAGCCGAAATCGTCTCTGCAAGACGAAAGTACGAATCTTTCGAAGACCGGTCGTTAGAACCAGGTCCAACTCCCTATTCATGGCGTACTTTCCCGCGGAAAGAGAGGCGTAACGATCTCGGCAGTGGCGAATTTTCGGGAGATGTACCACTCCGCGATATCTAAGATATCTTCGATCGACCGTCCCGGTCGGAAGTGCTCTCGAACTGATTGGAAGCGACGAGCCGCGTCTGTTTGCATACCGGACTCGCGGTCAGTCGGAGGGATCGGTCCGAGTCGGTTTTCCTGAGGTCTCGACTCGCTGACCGACAGAGCCACTCCATCCGTCATGCCTGCACGCTCCCTCGACCGTCGCTCCATTCGGCCGGCTACTCATTCAGTGGACAAGGAAACGCAGACTGACTGAACGACCGACTGCCATGGATCATGCGAGGCCCACGATGCACGGCATACTATTTCCCCTCGCATATTCATCCGCCGAGAACCGATAGGCTTATCCGGAGGCGCTGAGCTGGAATTTTAGATCGCGTTTCAGATATTCCGCGATCCCCCTCTTCCAACAGCTCCGCGTCAGTGGTACTCCGCCGACGTATCCGAGAGTTCGGAGCACGGTCCCGAATGGTGAGGGAAGCGTGGAAGGCGTCGGTGACGGCTACAGCGGATCGAGTCGTCCGGAAGGAGAACGGGAGTGATCTTGTCATCGGAAGTTTCGTGTGACACGAGGAGACCGTGGACAGAGTATCGGGACGGGAGAGCAACTTAGATTCGTAGCGGAGCCAAGGAAGAGTTCTCGGGGAAAGGGAACGCACTCGGAAAAGGAGAACGAGATGTGCAGTTGACGTGTGTGACAGTTAACATATATCAGAGCTACGCTCGTTCGTTCGTTCGGTCTCTCGGTCAGTCGGCCGCTCGACCGCTCGGTCGTCAGCGAGTTCCTGACAGCCGTTAGCGCCGCGGCGTGGATTCGAGAAAGATTGTTCCTGTCGTCGCGAGCGGGAAATACTGTCGCCTACATCAACCTCTTACTTAGTAGGGACGTTGACTCCGTGAGAGGAATACAAGAAGAGTAGATGAGAACCCTCAAGATTGACGAATGTAAAGAGACGAGACACCGAGCCATTCCCGGGTAGCGGGCCGCGCACAACATTCTCTTATGAGCGGCGTACACTCTGGGAGAATCCATCTTCCGTCGTCGCCGTCTTGCTCTTATCACCGGAGGAGGATTTATCACATCGCAAACCACGGACAACAAACCCGGACCGGCGGCGCTTTTGTTGCCTCACCTCTGGCTTCAAGAGGCTCCGGGAACCTACAAGACCGAAACTATCCGATGTTCTCGCTTTCGCATTCGCAGTCGGAAGTGAGTCAATCCGTTATGGTTTAGTGGACTTCGACGAGCTCCGGCGAACAAGGGAATCGATTTACGATCGCAGTTTTGAAGTTTCGCGACGTTCGATGTGGTATCATAAAGTAAAACACGAGCGAGCGACTCGTTCTCTCGGGCGCCTCAAACGGGTAGGGGGGGGGCGACGACAACACGATGACGTGTCGAGTGCGAATTGAGAATAGATTTCGCTTCTTTCGAGCAGTTCCAGCTCGCGAGACGAACTTCCAGGGTGTGGGATCCGTGAAGCTGATTGCATTGCAGGATCAACGCCTGCGATACAATCAAACGGCGGCAAACGGGCGACCGAGCGAGCGACAACAACGAGCGCCCACGGGAGAGACAATTGCGTCGAGTTCAGCAAAGCCAACGACGAGCTGACAAGCAGCAACCTTTGTGGATCTCTCCGAGTGACAGCGGGCGTCGGAACGCATGTGACTGTCTGTTCGGAAAAAAAACAGAAACACGTTACGTTCGCCAAAACGTCGATGTGCTCTCGAGCGGGTCTGGGTTAGACCAGACGACGTCGATATTCGAACGACTCTTCCATCGGAATGATAAATTAACAATTCTGAATTCGTCAGAGAATTCTCGAGGGACACAATCGATGGGAACGCCGGTGGAGGCGGTAGCCGATTGATTCAAGGACCATGGAGACCTTCGCGAAGTTCGCGGTGCCGTCGACAGAATGGACGAACTCCTCGACAAATACGGTTGGAGATTACGGTTACCGTCGGGCGGTCGTCGAGATGAGTGCGCGACGAGCCAGGTACGATGGTTCCTCGACGAACCGTCGGCTTATTCCCTCCATTTTTCACTTGAGCGGATTCCGCCAACTCCGGGGAGCGGACGTAGACGACGACGACATTACGCGATTCGAACAGATTTCATGCTCCAATTCGGACGAGCGGGCGTACGGACGCCCGGAGACGGGCACAGGATGATCGACAGGGTAACATGGTCCTGCATCAGTCGTTCGGGGACGGGGAGGAACATCTGCTGAAGGGATATCGATTGGCAAGACGAAGGATTCAGGCAGGAAAATCATTCTACCTTGGAAGAACCATGAAGCTCGTCCCAACGGCCGCAGAAGGGACGAATGGAGAACTAGGACGATGGCGACTGCCTGGGGTGTCGAAGCGCGAGAATCGCCCCATGCACGGATATCAGAAAGAAATACATCCGGCGCCCTCTCGGTCAGCAGCGTTTGACTATCAGCCCCATGGCCAAATTGCAGCGAAAATTATCAGGGATCGGATATGGCATCCAAGAGGAGTAGAATCAAGAACGACCCGGGACTCGATTCAATCATCCGAGAATACCTCATAGGGTCCTGTCCCATGGACAGCCGGTCCGCGCAAGTCCCGATCATTCCGGTGACAATATCTGCCCCCGTGGATTACTCCGCAGATTCAGAATTTTTCGGGAATTTCAAGTGCAGTTTTCTTCGCTTCCGTCTCGACTTAATGACAATAGCATAATAATTGTCGTGCGGATTCCGAACCCTGAGCGGCCCGGGTTCGGGATGTAGACTCCGGAAATCATGAATATGAGAGGATTGTGATTTCTGCGAGAAAAAATTCCCTTTCCCTGGAAGAGACGTCCACGAAACATGGGTCTGCGCTTTCCGATAGGCTGATGGATCGAACATAACGAATCCCATCAGTAGGTACATAGGTACCACAGACGCGCTTTAGAGGACACCAGACCCTAACGCAAATCTGTTTACCTCATGCCTCGAGCTTGCATGAATAAATCGAGGTATGTGAACGGTTTGTTAGGCACTAGAAGCGTCGACTCATCGCGATAGTTGCAACAGCGAGAGCATCATCGGCTAGCAGTGAGAGCAGGACCGTCGCAGTCGATTGCAGACGCACGGTAAAGACATCCGTAGCGGTCTCAATGACGCAGTATTGAGAGGTCGTTATTCAACGACAGATCCACAGAGCCAGAGAGTAGCCACGAGCCACGAGTATTTTATCAGGCCGACAAGTCCGGAACCCGGGAGCCTGGGCGCTGCCACGGGAAATTCCGTGCGGTACGAGGCACGAGCAGAATAGGTACGTGGATCTATCCCGTCCGGACCGACATATCGTAGTCGAACGATACGGCGACGATCGAAACGATCCGATCCATCAAGAGCGTAGGTAGGTAATCTTAATTCCAATCAGAATCTAGATCTGATGTTTGCGTCTTCGTTGCTATTCATGCTTGAGCAGTCGGATACGAGTCATGAATTCTAATAGTTACAGTAATGTTCCAATTGTCCTCAACAACGACACATCGCCACTCGAGCATCTCCAGCTGAGCGAGTAGGAGTGAGTCAAGGAGCGGTCGACGTCTCATCGGTCTCCACTCGAGCGGAATGGGACTCACGAGACTTTTCTCGGGAATACTTGAAGAGCTCCAAAGGAACGGGTCCCAGCCGACGCCTGTGCTTCTCGCGTTGATTCATTTATCGAATTTCCCGATACCCGTCATCCTGGCATGATATTGTTGCTCTGATCGTAGACCATCGTTGGAAAGCCTGCCCGGAAACGCAGCCTCACGAGTCGAACCAGCTCTACCTCGAAACGTCCCGCTTCCGTGACCGTTTTCCTCTTCCCATGCAAGAAGAATGGAGAACTGCTTTTTCCCCATCTTCGCCAGAGGCCCCGTCCCGACGGAGAGCAAAACTCCTTGTCGGCTCGTGCACGTCGAAAACACGAGCAGTCGCAGGTCGGTGCAAAAGCATTTGCCGAGCCAGTGAGTGTGCTGAACCGTTCGTTCCAGAAATCACATCACGGCAAATAGGTTAGGCAAATACACATCACACGGTGCGCGCCCGAAGGCTTTCTATCATTCCAGCGACGAGCATCGCTCCAGCTTACTCCACTCAGGCCGAGGCCGCCGCCGCTGCCGCCACCGTCAAAAGATGCCGAGCCAACGAACGAGCAAAGCAGAGGCGGCAGACCCAGCAATCCCGGCTCGTCGACGTCGCGTCGACGTCGCTGCAGTTCAAATGTGTTCCGCGTTTTCTCCAATGCCTGTGCTGAGGCTACCGACCGACCGGCCGGTCGACGGACCGACGGATAGGCAGACAGAGACACCAACAAACGGCGAGTCGGTCGGACGATCGGAGGGACCGTCAGGCAGGCAGTCGGTCGATCGGACCGAGCATAGGATATAGCGGGCGGTCGGCGCGGGTGATTCCCAATAGCTTCCCGACAACGTTTTTCTCCTTATCGCAGTTTTTTCTTGAATTTCCGCCCTCGGTCTATATCCCCGCTCCTGCCGTCGGCGTCGCGAGCTCGCTCACTCAAGCGTAGAATGAAGACTAATGCTTCCAACAATTTTTTAGGCCGTTCAAGGTGACGAACGAAGGGGTATATGCGCGACGGCAGAGCTAACTAAGCTCTCTCTGGCTGGATTTTGGGATCACCCTCCTGTCTATCAGCATCAAATTATCCGCTCCGGTGTGACGTCTTGATCTCTAGCCAGAAAGTACATGGGAGGCTCGCTTCGATTTTAATACGAGGGAAGCGCTCGCCAAGGTCCGCGAACAAGGACGAGATGATTTCCATCCCGCTCTAGAACATCTCCGACGAATATTCCTCAGCGCCAAAGGTTCTCCCGACTATCTCTACGCTCCCCAATCCCCCTCAATGTACCGAAGCCGAAGCAGCTCGAAAGACGAGACTTCATGCGACGACGGTCGGTTGATACAGTCAATGGATTCCCTCCTCTATGAGTTCATCTCTCGGCTCCCCGGCCAGAACGGGAACATTACGACGTCACTTATTCTCCAAAAACATCCGCACCGACTTCATTGATATAGTAGATCGACTCGAGATATCTGTGGTCTTGATGTCTACAAACGAGATAAGCTACAGAACGAGATTCCGGGAAAAATCGGGCGCGGGAGTAGGACGAACGGCTTCTTTTCCTAGGAATCGTACGAGCTTCTTCCGAGATCAGGGTCGAATCCTCGGATCCCTCTCCGACTACATCCCATTGACGAACCGTGTACCCTGGGTAATTCTCTGTTTCTCGGAAAGAAGAAACTCGGACAGCATTCTGTCACAACAAAGAATGGACGAAACGAGACCAGCGGAAAGAAGGCGCAGAGGACCCGAGAGCGAGTTCAGGGATAAAAAGTTTCCAAGGAAGTCCCCAGAGCGGACGCCACCGCGACCGGACTAGTGATACTCTATTACTGCAATCGATAAACGACTCTGGGCTCAGATTCAACTTCTAATAGTAGTTCCGGTCTCACTTAGAAACATGGACCTCGCTGCTGAGCCGGGAACGCCCAAAAAGTCTCCGAGGGCCTGAATTTCTCTCGAAACTTTCGACACCCCTGAATCTTGAATGCATAGTCCCTGATCATGGTGAACGTCGGAAGAATCGCTCCCAAGCGGAACTCCCGGAAGCCTCCGATATCTAACGCGATATCCTTGTCGATAGCTTGCTACTTTATGATGGAGGATAATTCGAACTAGCTCTTTGGCCGATTCGGAAGATCTATGGAGCGAACAATTGGAGCTGTTGCGCGAGCGTGGAGCGAGCCACCTAGCAACCAACGAAGCAGACAACGAGTGGATCGTGGCAGTAAATACGTAAAAGTCTTTCTGACGGTTACATCGATATTTGCATAAGATTCACATGCGAGAGCATTCTGCCAGCTCTGTCTGATGGCGCAATGTTCGCATGCTAGCGCGATCAATTCATCGAGAGGCATTTCTTTCAGGAGCGGTAAGCATCGACCCCAGCGGGCCACTTTTCCCGAGCCACGTGCGACGAATGAGGGCAGATGAGGCCCCCGCACTGACGAGACTGGATTCGTCCGGGTACGGACAAAATTATAAGGAAATCCAAACTCGGATGCGCGCAAGCTGAATGAGCTTGGATTTATTCATTCAGAAAGTGAGGCGGACTCCCCTGCTCGCTTGGTCGCTCATTCATTGAATCGACTGGAATATCTGCGGTCGCTCGGTCTCTCGTGAATTTATTAACGGTCCGAAGATGTTTATGTTTGTGATGATGATGAAAATCGTAGAATATTCGATCCGAAAGCGTGTTCGACTCGGCTACGATCGAAGGAGATCACCGTCTGACCATATTTTGCCTCATTCGGTGATCATGAGAATATTCAGTTTCATTGAGGAGGAAAAAACCATACATAATAAAACCAGATACAGAAACAGGGATCTGCTGCGGTTGCCGGAACCGGGAATCACTGTAAAAACAAAGCACTTGCTCATATTGACGGAAAAGACAGGCATCAGCATGCCCCGCGGACAGCCAATGTTCTCCCCGGGAACCAGCTGAGCGTATGTTCGACCGCGGCGACCGGGCGAATGGATGAACGGATTGATGAGCAATCAAGCACATCCATGGATTCGGGGGCTCTCAGATAAAGGCTTGGATGTATCCTCGCTCTGCTCGGCGATCGGAATCAGGCAAACACGAACGTCGTGGCGCCGCTCTCGACGGCGCATCTTCAGCTTAATATTGAGGATCTCCTCCCGGGATTAGTTCAAACAGCGAAAACAATGCTCCGATTGTTCGATCCCCGCTGCCATCGACCAAGAGTCTGGAAACAAGATTATTACGATCGTCGTCATCTTTCGACACACGCTCGAATAACGCTGTGTGCCAGCGGGCTCCTAGCTCGGGAAGGACTATTCGAACCGACCGCGATCGATGTCGCTGTCACAATCGAGTCCCGTTTCCGAGAGGAGAAAATCATTTTTCCCCAATCGTTCCACCGTTATTCCCTCCCATCGAATCAGAGGGTTTACGATTTTTCCTCTCAATCGCAGACTCATTCTGATTTACCGAATCGCGAAACAAGTCACGGAACTCGAAACCGCTACACCGCCTGTCATACGAGCGGTGTTTGGTAGCCATCGAACGAGGCCCTCCCTCGGACTGGAGGTAACGAGATCCATTGGCCGAGAGGGGAATCAACAAGAGTATAAAAAGATCGAAAACTTGTGGACGATGTTGCCGCTGATTCGACACATCCCCCGAATAGAAGATGAGTCTCTCTGGACGACTTTCGACGCGGCAATCATTCGCTGAGCGGAGATCCCACGGCAAACGACGATGGATACGAGTCAGAGTACGACCGCGGCAATTACATGAAGGAAGATAAATTATCGAAAGACGAATAAACAAACAGATCTGGAAAGTCGGTCGACGGCAAATCCTGACTCTAGCGGAACAGCAGAGAGCGCTCTTTCTGCAAACGCGAGAGCGCTTATTAGACCGTTCGCCAATACTAGGTCTGAGGGACCCGGCTCGCAGATACGAGGCACAGCGGAATGATGATGACACGACTCGCGTCCGAAGAACAGCAAGCCTTCGAGTTATAGTCTCCCGAAAGACGCTATCGACGTCCGAAACCCCAAGCTGAGCAATGTCTCTCGCCGTCGTAGGTTCCCTTCGCTGTGAGCGTCGATGGTGAAGGTAATGGCTTCCACCAGGAGCTCAAACGGTGAATTACGACATCGTTGGCCTTCATCGAAGCCTCTGGAGTCGGAATGGAGCGACGGGGAGGCAGACTAAATGTTTGGCGGGAGACCGGTAGCAGCGCGCCAATCCTTTGCGGTCGATAATCAAGTCTGATCAAACCTCGAGGACCTCTGACCTGATCGATGCTAGTCGCGGTCGTTGAGCTCGAATTTCGTCCATTGTACGACCATTAGCTTCCGTAATTCTCGTTCTCACGCGTAAGAGTGCAGGCATGACATCCTGTATACCGAGGAAGTGTCGCTACAGAGACTCCCAGACGTGCTGATGTGGAAGAAAAAGGTGAAACGTCAAAACATCTGACACAGGGGCTGAAATCCGAATTGCTTCGTTCGACATTTCGAGTTGAGGGAGGACCGCGGAGCGAAACATATATCTCTCATGTTAATGTCTCTGATACCAGAGCCAGAGAAAGACATCCGAGAAATATTCACGTTGACTGTTCAAGCAAATGCGAAATATTATATCTCGTTTCGATAAGAATAATTCGCCTGGGAAAAGCCAGCGAATCCGAGACATTCGAATAAGACAATGAACGAGACGGCATGGATCATGATAGACGAGGAAACCCGATTTGCTTCGCTTAACGCTTCACAAACTCAGTCAGCAAATCGAGAAAGTCTGACTCAGAAGAAGAACTCACATACTAACACATCACTCGCGGCGAACTCGGAAATAGGTGTAGCTCGACGGCTACGACTTTCTGAAGTGAACAGACATTTCCAAAACTAATCCTCTCACTCGATGAAGAAACCGAGCTGAATTTATTTTGCTAACACCCGCGGGTCCTGTTGCTAGCCGTTCGTTCGGGCCCATTTCTGCCGATATAGGATCCTGCCGAAGCTATATACCGCGAACCCATTCGCTCGGAAATATATTCAAGAGTTCCGCGAGTTCTCTGGCAATGATAAAGAGCCGCGAAAATATTCGGATGATCTCATCGAAGCCCTCGCTCAAGATAGGTGTATTTTCCCATTTTCCTCATCCCAGCCTTGAGTCGCTCGGGAGAGTAGACCGGGGAACAGCGCTAGGGGGTGGGAGGGGGAACGCCGACAGGTGGCAAGACAGGCTAGCGGCCGGACCGGGCAAGGTTTCGGATCTCTAAATATCCCCTACCAAAATAGCGTGACACAAAAATATGCCTTTGATGTATGAGGCCGCGAGGCTCCCGCACCGTTTTGAAATTAAAATTTCTCGTCCGCTCTGATTCGTCGCGTCGCCAAAATCGCGACCGTCGAATCCGTCGCAACTTTCTTCTCCGCCACCCGCATCCGAAAATCCGAATTTATTTCCTCTTGTCATCTGCATAAACCTCCGCTTCCTAGAATCACGGCCGTAGCTGCTGCTGCTGCTGCCGCCGCATGCACCGTCATTGACATTCGTCTGCGTCCACGCCTTGCTCATAGTACCTGGCTTGATCGTATCCGACAGAGAGACGACTGCGTCGGCGGCTAACACTGCAACTTAATCAACTAGACGCACTGTCGGGGACTCTTCGGAGGGACGGAACCGCCGCATTCTTCCACGCGCAAGCCAACAGGTGCCCGAGAAGCTCATCTCGGCATAATCCCCGGAAGACGCGGCGAGCATCGCGGCAGCGGAGCATCCCGAAGAGGAAAAAGACTAGGAAAGGCAGGGAAAGAAGAGAAGAAGAACGAAGTAGAGCACGAGAGATGAGAGGGATTTACCGATGGACTACATCGGGTCCGGAGGGCCCGGGTCGAGGTCGTATTACTCGAATGAGAGCGGGAGCGACCGCCAGATTGTGAGATTTTCGCTCTACTCGCCTTGCCGTTTCAAACGGAGAAGCTCGACCGAAAAGAGCTTTGCTGCGATAGTAAGTCTGCCGTAATTGACGGGATCTCTGTGCGAGGGTGCGTCTCTATGCGAGGCTGTTATCTTGACGGACGGACTGACACACTGACTGACCGACTGAATGAATGAATGACCGACTGACTGTCCGTCCGTCCGCCCAACCGACTGAATGAAAAAATGTCACATGAAGACTGACTGACTGACTGACTGGCTGTCCGACTGAAGAGAATCTAAGGGTGGCCTCGAGCTCACCACGTTTTGCCGCCGCTCTCTAGGAGGCACGATAAGGCACGCGAGCAGCAAGCTCCACAGATTTTTCGCAGCCGAAAAATTTTAGGCGCCTTCATATTCTGAGAGCTCTCCAAATGTCACTCACAGCCAGCCGTCATTCAACAGCAAGCCACAAGTCGAATCAAATCGGAGTCGGACGTTTGCGCCGATAGCCCACCGTGCTATACCTACGATGTGTTGTGAGGTGACCTCAAATTTGACAGACGGTTTCAAGCGGTGTTTTCTGACTAAGTCGCTCCATATGAGCGTCATTCCGCCTTCAAATTCGGGGACCGGCGTGACTCGGGGTACTCAGTCGCTCCTAACCGAATCCACGAGTGCATCTGCTGTTTCCTTTCCAGAGCGATTCGTTCCGTATTAATCCAATCATTGGACGGATGTCTTATCGGCTGGCCAGCGATTCAGCCAGACAGTCCGCCGAATGTCCATCCAGACGGCCATCGAACAGTCGACTGGATCGTCGAGACTGACCAGACGAGCCTCTATGAAATATATCACAAGCACTCACGTAAAATATTTGGCTGCATAGGCGAGGATGTCTTCCGGTCTCTCGACTAAAACCGAGACCGTGAACTCCATCAGGAGATTCGTAAGCTCAGGTGGAACGTCGTGGCGATTCATAGCTGCCTGAATCGTCTTGACAGACACGAACAAATGTCAGTAAACTGTGAAAAACACAATACGATCACTCAACAAATGCTGTTCTCGCGGAGCTCGGTGGTTCGCGCGCTCGAGCTCCTCGCTGTCTGAGCTCCGCACTCCGACTGATCCCACACAACCAAGAGCAGGGCAGCAGCAGCAGCAGCACCCACACACAACTTGTCAAGATGGCGTTTAATGTCCCGCCTAGTCGTGGTAAAATGAAGAACGGAACACCGGGAGAACGGTATTTCCTTGAACGGGATAACGTGTGCTGAGAGATACCGTTAGAACAATCTCCGCCACTCTATGGAAGAACCCGTCCTCGAATACGAACGGGACAGGAGTTCCAAAATCGAGATCTGTAAAGTGGTACATGGAGACGATGATGTCGGTGATCTTTGTCCAGCGTCCTATGGGAAACCGGCGCTCCCTCCAACGTTTCCGGAGCATCGAAATCCCAGGATGCTCAGCTCCCGAAACCCGCTTCGATACCCGATAGGATCATTCGGAGGGCTCTGAAGATCGCGTCACCCTCGGGCTCCTATAGAGCAGGGATCCCCAGATTCTGAATGGGATCTTCGGGGATCCCGCCTTCCTTGAACGTGCCTTGTTGGGCGGGCGGACCTCGAATAGGATCCCGGGAACCTCCGAGACTCATCGCAGCTTCAGAGAGAATCTTTGAACGTCCTTGAGGATCGCACTCCAAATTTGAACTCGGGGCAATTTTTTTCAGAGAAGATCTCATCACTCTGACCGGCGCGATATTTCAAGGAGATCGCGCGGCGAGACAATTCAGTTCAGACCCTTTCGGTCAGAAACCATGTGAGTATCAGAAGTTTAGAGCCAGGACCTAGTGGGCCGGAAATTACCTGTGTGAGGAGCTCAATACCGATATGATGGAAGATGGACAACGATTGGTTAACCGCAGGGTTCACTTGGCTCGTTGATATCTCGAGCAGCGAAAGTGCTCGCCACTAGAGATCCGACTAGGAGTTCGTGACTTTTCTGCTTTTTCTCGGCTCTGCGAACCTTCAGTCGTAGATCTAATTTTTGAACACAGTGGTCGAACGCGAGCCACCTTCAGCGATCTCGATTTTCGACCGGAGCCTACACGGGTCTCAAATATCATCTGTTTGTTCCACTCCAAGGGTATCTGAATGTTCCATCCTTGTCTTAACCAATTAGGTCGCGCCATGGATCGGGACGACGCTCGACGTCCCTCCGTTCAGGCGCGAGCGTTCAAGGGATGCGCGATCCTCAGGAATCCTGAGGGATCCTTCCCGATATCACGAACACCGATGAAACTGGTCTGGGAATCACCTTCACATTCGGCCTGCTATTTCAGCAAAAATTCAGGACGGCGCCATCCTCATGAACCCTCCGGGATCATATCGGATATCGCGGAAGATCGTACAGGATCCCGGGATCAAAGCCTTAGACCTGTAGGACCCGCGGCCCTGACATGAGCGATTCCCCGTGATGTGATCCTATAGTGGATCGCGCTGCATCCCGGAAGAGCCGCCTAATATCGATCGAACGCCAGGGATCATCGACATTCCCGTCTCCATGTACAGATCTTATTTTTGGACTGTGCATCTCGTTATCCGAGAGCCGTGGGGTCTCCCATGGGGTAGCCAACAGCCAGTGAACGGCGTCTCTCGACACCCGTTGTCTCCTTTCGAGTTGATACCTTTATTCCGGTCTCACGTTTTTTAGTTATCAAGGCGGGACTCTCCCGCCTTCTGCCTGTAGAGTACATTACGGCCGCCGCGCGCCGATCTAGCGGAATCCGGAGCGGGACACACGATCCCCATGTGAAACTCGCGGACATCCGCGCACCCTCCGAGATGAGCGCTCAGATCCTCGATTGGGTGCTTTGGAGCACCTGAATCCCGGTTGCTAATTGATCCGATATCTGGCAGAAGAGGATCACCCGACGATGTCGCATCCTCACACTGCCCCCCTGATGTATCGATTCGCGGGCATAAACACCACACACATACTCGACGGACTCCGACCGAAACGGGAAATCCTTAATTGAGCCAGAAGTCTGTTCGTTTCGCCGCGGGCTCCTTCCGGAATTTCCGCGGCGTACCTTCGAGAATCCGTTCCAGGAGTTCTCAAGCAGCCCGCTTGAGAGGATGGAGATGGGGAACGATTGGCCTCTGCTGCCATCGGGGAAGGCCGACCGACTGGTGCTTAGCAGACGACCCTCTGCTTTTGTTTTGGTCACAGCGAGGAGGGCACTGCAAAGTCAGTTCAGTTCCCTGGAAACTTCATCATGCGTCCCTTCGCAGCGATTCTGCGCGCGGGCGCCCGTATCTCGGGTGCTCCAAAACGTTCCCTCACGCATCTGGCACGCACAACCTTCTCGCAGACTCTCCTGAACATCCCGGAGACCCGCGTGACCACCCTGTCCAATGGTGTTCGCGTTGCCACCGAGAATAATGGAGGTCCGACGGCTACCGTCGGCGTGTGGATCGATGCAGGAAGTCGATATGAAACCGAAAAACCAACGGTGTCGCTCATTTCTTGGAGCACATGGCTTTCAAGGTGAGCTAGATGTTTTCCGCGCGGGGTCACATCTATCGAATCGACCAAACGATGTCGAGCTCCGTGACATCCTGGGCTGCGATTTTGCTATGACAGAATGGTGAACTCTCTCCGAAAATCATCGGGATTCGCGTATAATAATTAGCCGTTTTCCGACTTCAGGGAACCGAGAAGCGCAGTCAGACCGATCTCGAGCTTGAGGTCGAGAACGCCGGAATGCACTTGAACGCCTACACCTCCCGGGAACAGACGGTCTACTACGCCAAATGTCTTACCAAGGTGAGAGACATTATTTTTATGGAGAAGTCCTTGGAGAGAACCGCGATATCCTCGCGGGCGCCGGGGCATGGGGGAACTCAATCCTTTTGACCTTCTTACCAGAAACTACAGAGGATCTTGACAGCTGACTGTCTTTTGCATTCCGATCCCCATGCGCCATCTCCTCAGGAAGAAAAAATCAGAGCATAATGATAATTATTCTTTTCCACTTAATTTTCGGTTAATTCCAGGACGTGGCAAAGGCGGTCGACATCATCGCCGACATCACTCAGAATCCTAAGTTGGGCGAGCAAGAAATCGAGCGCGAGCGATCTGTGATCCTCAGAGAGATGGAGGAGGTTGAAGGCAACCTTCAAGAGGTGGTGTTCGATCATCTCCACTCGGTGGCATACCAAGGAACCCCTCTCGGCATGACAATCCTCGGTCCCACTGAGAACATCAAATCCTTGAAGAAGCAGGATCTTCAGACCTACATCAAGGAGCACTACACTGGTTCTCGTCTCGTGATCGCTGGAGCCGGCGGAATCGACCACGACGAACTCGTGAAGCTCGCCGAGCAGAACTTCGGCAAAGTGTCTAACTCGATGGATCAGAAGGTCTATGACGTAATGCCCTGCCGCTACACTGGATCCGACATGAGAGTGCGTGACGACGACATGCCTTTCATGCACGCAGCCATTGCTGTCGAGGGTGCTGGCTGGAAGAATCCGGACAACATTCCTCTCATGATCGGCAACACCATGATCGGCTCGTGGGATCGCTCCCATGGAGGTGGAAACAACGCGACCTCTCGACTCGCCGCGGCTTACGCAGCCGATCCGGACCAGGTGGTTCATTCTTTCCAATCGTTCAACACCTGCTACAACGACACCGGTCTCTGGGGAATTTATTTCGTAGCGACCAACGGTGTCGAAGTTCAACGGGCGGTCCTCCAAATTCAAGAGCAGTGGATGAGGCTCGTGACCGGCGCCACCGAAGCCGATGTCACCCGAGCGAAGAACCTTCTCAAGACAAATCTCCTCCTACAGCTCGACGGAACCACATCCATCTGCGAGGATATCGGACGTCAAATGCTCTGCTACGGACGACGAATCCCTCTCCACGAACTGGAGGCTCGTATCGATGCCGTGGACGCAGCGACGCTCCGAAAGGTCTGCGAGGAGTATCTCTATGACAAGTGCCCCGTCGTCGCCGCGGTCGGTCCCGTCGAAGGTCTTCCCGATTACACGATTCTTCGGGGCCACATGTGGCAGGTTCGGCTCTAGGCGAATTCGAATTTTCATTCTAGTTAGTCGTAAGCTGGTTCGAATGACTCATTTGAGAAATGCAACCCCACGGGGAGGGGTGTCGGGACATGGGCAAATGGGCAACGGAGACGTGGGAACGAGATAACGAAGCAGTGGCATGTTGCTGCCAATAAAGTCTGGTTATAAGTCAATGAGGGCCGGCTCTCTCTTGGTAGCCTAGGGATGTCCGTGGAAGAGACGATCCGTCAACAGGGAAAACGTATCCGGATCACGCCGAATGTGTCAGTCGGGGCTCGTAAGGGAACGGATTTTTTCCGTATTCTGCAGTCACTCTGTTCCATGTTCGTGAACATGAGCCGGATATTCTGGTTCTGATCCTCATATTTCTCGTACATAAGAAAGTTCTCATAAGTCAGGCATCGTATTTGGGAAACTTCATTCAGCTCAAAGCCCTGCTCTCGACCACAGCTTTCCGGGAAGGCGGGGAGGGGCACCATGGGTAAACTGCGAAACGCCTCGACCACGCGGCTGGTGAGCGCTCACCTCGATCCCTCCATTCTGCTTCGCTGTTCGTCATGCAAACAGCCGTTCCATTAGCCAGTTCGTTCAAGCAAGGATGTAGAGATAGCCATCGTGAAAGTCTCGTCCGTGAATGCTGTTGTCAATACAAGCGTATGGCATCTCAATGAATTTGCTGAGGCAGATGCAGATTTTCCTCAGAACTGGGAAACACGTCACGAAGATGTAGACAATCGTATACAGACATGCGGATACGAGGGCGCATATCAAGGATGGGGAGAACAGTATGAGCCAGGAAAACCTGCAGATTTGGGTGTAGACCCCTCCAGGCTTCGACGACATCCGAAATCTCCGCAGGTAACTCTCTCGGATCGAGCTTCGTTTCCGTCAACGATTCGAACATTAGCTACGACTCGCGTTGCGGAGTCAATTAGTACTGACCTCATGAGTAGGCTGCGCCGTGATATTCCGAGACGAGTATTTTCCAGAATTGCCGCGAGCACTCGTCGTTCTGATTTTTGTGAGATCTTTCCGAGGGAGCGGGACTCAGAATTCGATTGAGGAACGATATACAGATTTATTCTATTGATATTTAGAGTACAAAAAGTGCAACATTGCTATCAAGTAGCCCAACAATCAGTCGTCATATTTGGCATGCTTCGAAGATTTCTCGCCATCGCCGCCTTTGCGTTTCGCTAGAATCTGAGTGATCTGCTGAAGCTCACGATCCAGTTTCATCTTATCCTGAAATCGGAGAGTGCGAATCAGTACATTTGTCGAAAGCGGAAGCCCGTTGAGAGCTCGTCGACTCAAGGATTGTAAGGAAAATACCTTTCTCGCGCCTCCCATCGGACCAGCAGCCTTGGTCGTTCTGGTTTTCCGGCCCTCTGTCATCTTGACACCGTATTGGAAAGCTGCCTTGGGCATGGCTTCCTTCTGGTCCATGTATTCAGCATACTCTTCGTGGGTTTCGAAATCCCAACTTGAGAGAGGAAGGAGCGAAAACTTAGCACAACATTCTAACGAATCCACCGAGGATATCAGGGAGACATTGTATTGCGTATGAGCGGATCCCTCACCGATTCAGTGGGCCCTTCTTCTTGCCGGTGTCCATTTTGCTGAGATCTTCCTCCTCGTCCGAATCGACGATGGCGTCATCATTTTCAGGCATCCCAGGATAACACTCGCTGTAGTAATCCTCTGAGGAATCAATACCAATTAATATCTCGAGTATGAACCGAGTATCCCGGATGAGCGACGGGTGAATCGCGAATAAAACACGCTCTACGGGCTCTACGGGCAGTATGGGATTGATCGCGATATGCTCCATACCCTGCTGGGTGAGTTTCGCAAGTCTATCCTTGAATCGCCCATCCTTCGGATCTTTCGACGTCAGAGCGTTTTTGAGCAGGGCATCCGACTGTTCTGCTTCGAGCGTTTTGGGTCCTTTGTCCTCTGGTTCATCCTTGAAATACCGCGGTCGGGCCTCTTGTTTTTCATCGCGACCACGGTCTCGCTTGTCGTCGCGCCTCGTGTCGTTCTCCCGATCCCTCCTTCGTCGATCACTAAGAAAAAGGTCCCAATCAAAATTACGATTTCAGAGTCGATCCATTCGAATGGCACAGAGTCTCGATTTCCTTCCTGCCCTGAGGAGCGGGAGTCTAACGCTGGGTTCAGCTCTTACGATTGTCTGTGACGTCTGTGGTCTCTGTCGTCGCGATCTCGATCATCTCGCTCCCGACGCTTCTCCTTCGAAGGATTATAGTCTCCGACGTCGTCGAAAATGCTGACGTCCGAATCCTTCGGCTTCCGAGGTTCCTTATTCGAGTCCGGCCGCGGCTGATTCTCCTCTTTCTCCTCGAGCCCGACACGTTTCTTGTTCTTGCGAATACTCAACCCAGATCTGGAAGGTGGGTTGGAAAGGAGGATTAGACTGGATGGAATCCAGGCGAGCGTTGAGGAGCCGGGAAAAATCCTGCTCGCGGGGCAGAGGGACTCACCGCAGGTATCCGAGAATTTGAGTAAGTTTGTTGATGACGATATCGTTCGTCGTCAGCGAGGTCGAAGCCAGCCCCATTTCAGGGCAGTCTTGCTTGCTCCTGATCAGAGCCGTGGGGATATCGCTTTCACCCTCATCCAATTCGATGACGTAGGCCATTCTTTGGGGTAGAAAGAGTTCGTTCCGCTCGACTTTCGTCGAGTTCTGAGCGAAGAGAAGCCGATTTATGTTTTTCGCCATTGCCGTGCGGAACTGCAGCTTCCCCTGTTCCTCGACTTCTTCCTTAGCTCTCTTGTCCTGACTCTGTTTCTCTTCCTGTTCGACTCTGAGAGCCTCCTCGAAATCTACCTCCTGCGAGAGAGAATGGTAAGACGTTGAAACGTGGGAACACGTACTCGATAGCTCTATCGGATGCCTAGGATCGATTCATCCCATAAACTCAATACGTAGAGCCCATCTCGAATCGAGCGGCGAATGCCCTGAAACACCCACCTCTTTCAATTCAATTTCACTGCGAACTTTCTGCAGGAGGGCATAATCTAGACCTTTCACAAGATGAGTGTGTTCCATGTCTCCTCCCAAAAATTTCGATTCCTGAATCTGTTGCTTACGGCGTTCGGCGGCGTTGAGATTCCTGACGAGAGAAGGAATAATTTTGCGTGAGTAAGCGATCCGTGAATATATTCCGAAGGTCTGAGGGGCTCATGTTCCAACATGGACGGGTACCATGCAACCCCCTCGGGAGGTTCGCGACATCGCAACTTCGCCTACTTACGACTTGAGATCCGGCGCGACAGCGTGATAGCCCGCGTTTGCGGTGATCGCTTCGTCATCAACTCCTTGTCCGTCCCGCCGCTCCTTCGCTCGGTCTCGATACTTTGACGCGAGCTCAGCCAGTTTGTCGTCCTGTGATTCAAGAGAATTTTGAATGTCACTCTCATCGTTCCAGTCTTTGGACGAGTCTACGAGGGGCAGATGGGATTTCGGCTCCCAGAGCTAGCTCAGGTTCACAAACCTCTTGTTTACGCAAATTTGCGTAGAATTGCTTTTTCTTCTTTCGATCGATCTGTGAAGCGCTTGCAGGTGTTTTCGGGGCAGGCATCGATGCTGTGGTCGACCTCTCGGTGCCGGGGCGACCCGCACCAGTGGCTCCCGATCTCGGTGTCATCATGAGTTTCCGGAAGTCCGCATTCGTCATGTTTCTGACGCTCGCTCTGTAAAATACTCGACTCAGACCAGGATAATCACACCGCATCGAGATAGGGTGTCAAGGCAAGTCCCAAATTTTATTTCAGGCAAGTATCACCAACGATACAATCGGCAGTGCGAATTGATTCCCCCAACGGCCCAGGAGGAGAAACTGTATCGCCCTTCTGCGAATAATTCCAGAACAGTCAAGCGCATCGGACTTACTCTGATGCAACGGGGAGGCCCGGTGGGGCCATCGGGTTCGAGTACTCCATCCCGACGGTGATTCTGGGAGAACTCCGGACCGGTGTCACTAATAGAGTGCAGTGCACACCGGGATGAGGGGGGAGAGGAACAACAACAGACAGAAAGGAGCGCTGCTACCCGTGGCGCGAAAATTCAAATATGCACTCGTAGCGGACCGAGCGGCTCGTCTGATCGGGATTTTCCTCGCTTCGAGGAGGACGCTGCGAATCCCTCTCCAGGGCAAGCGACCTCAATTAACTCGACCTAATACATCGTCATAGATTTCCTCGGCTCGTTGATCGATGAAGGTGAGCTACTAATTGCTCGATAGGACTGATCGAGCAGGTCTCCCGTCTCCCGGGGGCTCCCTCCTCGCGCTCACGGGGTACTATATGGCGTGAAGCCAGATTCGCTGACGTCCGCTGCTCTTCGGGAACGATTCCGGAATTTCTCGAGACTGTCGGCTTACGCCAGTCTTGCTTAGCCCGGACTTCGGGTCGACGGAACTCAGCTCAAACACGCGATCAGGAACTTGGAGTTGTACGTCGGGATTCTAGGACGACGGCATCTGATGCACCACCGGAAAGCTTCTCGTCGAGATACCCGCTCATGTTTGACTCTCCCTTCCGTCCTTGGCGGGCCTGAGAAGAGCTCGGGCTCGTTCAAGGACTCGCAAGCGATGGAACCTGCGATGGAACCAAGGACATACCGCGTATTCGAACCAAAGGGCCACCGCGATTCCCGCAGATCCTAAAAATCATCTCGACGTGAGCTCCGCGAAGCTAGAGATATTCAAACCTACACCTGATCGTCTAGTTGCCGGGCATCGAGGGTTGCTTGCAAGACAGTCATCGCGGATTCTTCAGCACTGTTCATTTATTGGAGTGAAAACGCTACGGGGATGAAAGAGCTATCCTTTCCTTGGCTTCAATGATCGCAATGTTCTCCAGTTTTGCAAACCGTGTGGTAGATGTGGTGAGCTTCCTCGACGCCATTCTCCATCGCGTGCTTGATTAGTTTCCGAGCTTCTCTGGAAAGGGGAGATCCAGAGTAAATTTCGGAGTCGATATCCGATGAGAGGGCTCATCTTCCCGTCCGGAACGCTGCTGGATACTTACCCCTTCTGAACATCGGTCGGCAGTCCCTGCATGTGGCCAACAGCCAGGTTGTACGCTGAATGCGGATGACCTTGGTCCGCGGACTTTCGGAACCATCTCATGGCCTCTGCATGATCTTTTTCCACACCTAATCGGAGAATCACTTAGGTTCTCTTGGAATCATCCGACCCCTGGAAGATATCCACATACTCAAATGCGACGGGAGATCTACCGGTATTCACCTGAGCCGTTGAGGTATCGATGGGCGAGGACATGCTGGGCTTGAGGATGGCCGAGATTCGCGTAAATTTTCGCCGTCTGGAGGTGGACGAGTTCATCGTGCCGCCAACAGAACCACAACAGGAACACCAACAGGGCTACCCCGAATATCTGGAGGCGACAGTGCTCTCTTATGGAATCGAATCTCCTCAACATTCCGAAACGCTGATCTTTGGCCTTGCGGCTGATCAGCGGTAAGAAGTTTCACAGCGGTCATGCGAGCTCGCGCTATCTTACCTCGAGACAGGTTATCCATAGCGGGTCCTTCGTTTGTCTAGCGATGTGAAGTTTCTCTTCTTCCACAATCAGTGGTTCCTGTTCCTCCGGCACGGGGGAACATTTTGATATGGACGGACGTTTGGCCCTGTTACGAATCTGCGGCATATTTCAGTCTGTTGGGCTGTCGCCCGAGTGGTGAGCTGGCAGAGTGTGGGCTCATCCGCGAGGGGGTACGTGGACTAGAGCGGTCACACTTGGAGAAACTCACATCACGCATGCTCACGGGAGCGCGCCACTGTGCGGGATCGCAATCGTCGATACACGGAGCGGACGCGACTCGTTCATTCACGACGGAAAAGCGAGCCTCGGGAGTACGCTGCAGAAGCCGAGAACCAGATGGACTCTGATACTGAGCGGAGATCTTTTAAGGAGGAATTCCAAAGGGACCCAATGACTCGAATGGACGGAGCCGTGTCCCTCTGACCAGCTCCGGCGGGTTTATACGGATCGATCCCGAGGCTCTGACGACGCTCTGGAGAGAATGAGTTGCCGATTCTGCCCGTCTTCGCAGGGTCCCCCGTGGCCCTTGGGGCTGGGGTTGACCTGATATTTCCATATTCAGCCATGTGAAGGGTGCGCTTGTCGACCATACTCGCTGACGATTCGATCCATCAGATCCGAATTCTCTTCCAAGAATTTGCCTCGTTCACGCCTTCCCAGGAATTTCTCCAGTCCCACCAGGGGGGAAGATCGCCACGCCCAAGTTTTGAAAACATTTCTCGAGGTCATGCCGCGGCTTCGGCAATTTTAATTTCTCGACTGAGCGGCCAGGGCCTGCTCGCTGAGGAGCAGATCCGCGGGTTCGGGTCACCAGCATAATGAAGACCAGAAGTAACATTAAAACTCCGTTAACCTCGGTTTATTCAGCGTACGCGTTATTCATTTGAAATCGACAGTCATTTTGACACTGGCACGTCCGAGACAACTCGCTCCGGTGAGTCAATCAAGGTTGTTGAAGAAGCCTTCTGCTAAAGGTTATGCTCAACTCAAGCTCATTCGGGGTAGCTGATATGAATTGTATAATCAACGACATTCTCGAAGTCCCGATGGAGTTCCAATCAATGAATGTTAACAATGATTTGTTTGGGAATGCGAATCGTTTTCTTTCAGACGATCCGTTCTGGCGATCCACAAATCCATCGTAGACATAACGGTGATTGATTTCATTCGAAAAATGACTATCTATACTCTAGGTATCGTCCACGGATTCCCAACTCTGAGCCAGAACCTCCCTAGAACCATGCTCTACTGAAACTCGACACAGACGACGTCGATCCTTTCCGCGATCTGGAGGGTGACGGCGGCGGTGGAGTTCGAGATGGTCGACTCGGTGGAGGAGTTCTGGAGGGTCTGGATGGCGGAGGCGTCGCTCGAGGTGAGATTCGAGACTTTCGTCCACGAAGAGACGAGTACTGAAAATTGGAATTTCATTCGTTAAGCACGAGTTCTCGATGGGGATCTGCGTCAGGAAAGGGTGCACCAGACTCGGACAGAGACTCGAACGCGGGATCTCGATGTGAAAATCGAATGACAGCTAGATCGAGGTGCTCACGGGTGAATTTCCTCGAGAGAAGTTCGAACTGGCGTAGATTAGCAGCGCCGTGTCTTTGTGACCAGCTTCCATGGCGATAGACAGAGCGGTTTGGCCGTCCTACGATTTGAAGGTTCAATTAGAATCATCTTCGTACTCGTCGGAGGGGAATGAGTTCCGTGAAATACGAAGTCACAGGCGAGAGAGAGGGAGAGTATTCTCACATTATCAGCGATGTTGATTTCGACGTCGGGATTGGCCAAAAGTATCCGAACTACATCGATGTATCCGTGTTCGGCGGCGCACATCAACGCAGTGGATCCGTCGTTGTCCTGCGTATTCGGATCCGCATCGGCGTCAAGCAGCATTTTGACCATTTCACCCTTGCCGTGCGAGGCAGCTAACATCAGTGCAGTCTGTCCATTCTGAGAAGCCTGCGCGGGAGAGAAATAATATATTTAGCGTATTACTGTGAGCCGAGATTTCAACGCCCCACTTCCCGCCTTCTTCGACAAGAGCGCGCAGAAGGAATTCGAATTCGGGACATTCTGAAAGTTTCGCATAAACTCCCATGGGATATTCCCGCCGGTGAATTGATGGCTGGATCGCGGAGCGGGGAGAGAGCGAATTCACGGAGGAAGCTCTCGCCCATTGTTGGAGAGGGAGACGAGAAACATTCGATCTGCTAGACACCGGTGGAGTGCATCCAGCGGAAACTTGCTGGCGCTCAATAGAACGTGGAGCTGTTCCCGACCGCTCTGATTCGTTCCTAAGTAAGTAGCTCATCATGATGAATTCCTAGTTCGCTTTGTCCTACCAATGAACCCGGGTCGCTCCGGTTTGAAGGAGGATGCCCCCGTGCTTGTGTTTACGCTGGCGCAGCGCTTTGCGTGAGTGTCTCCACCGTAGTTTTACAAATGCGGTCCGGGGCTTATTTCTCCGAATACCACCGAAATCGCGTTCCATTGATTCGTTCTGCAATCATTCGCCGCATTTCCGCCGTCGGATGCATAGCGCAGCTGTGCCGTCGAGAGAGCCTCATGTCTCACTAAGTGCACTTCATTCTTCATCGATGACATGCAATCGAATTATTCAACTCTTGTTTGCTTGCAGAATCTACGTGAAGATGGCGTACCGATACAACACCTTCGAAGATCCTCACGGTACTCTACCCGATGCGGTCATGAAGTGCGAATGGCCGTCTGAGACCAGAAAGAATCCGCACAGACACAACAAGTCCACGACGAGACCACCGATATGCGATACGATTCTCGACGTCGTTGGACAAACGCCTCTGGTCCGTCTGAATAAAATTCCAGAGGCAGAGGGCATCGAGTGCGAGATGTTGGTCAAATGTGAGTTCTTCAACCCGGGTGGCAGTGTCAAAGATCGGATCGCGTTGAGAATGGTCGAGGAAGCCGAAAAAGACGGCGTGCTCAAACCGGGCTCCACGATCATCGAGCCAACGTCTGGCAACACCGGGATCGGTTTGGCGCTCGCTGCCGCAGTGAAGGGCTACAAATGTATAATTGTCATCCCGGAAAAAATGAGCAATGAGAAAATCGATGTTTTGAGAGGACTCGGTGCTCGAATCATCCGATCCCGCACCAGCGCCGGATTCACCGATCCGGACTCTCACGTCGGGATCGCCATGAAGTTGTGCAAGGAAATCCCCGGTGCCGTGATCCTGGATCAGTACCGGAATCCTTACAATCCGATCGCGCATTTCGACACAACGGCCGAGGAAATTCTGCAGCAATGTGATGGAAAATTGGACATGGTCGTCGTTTCCGCGGGGACCGGCGGAACTTTCACCGGGATTGCCAAGAAGTTCAGGGAAAAACTACCGTCTTGTAAAATCGTGGCACTCGATCCCCATGGCTCGATCCTCGCCGATTCGTACGAAAAAAGCAGACCGGGCGTGGATTTCTACGAGGTCGAAGGTATCGGATACGATTTCATCCCTTCGGTACTCGATGTCAATCTGGCCGACTCGTGGCTGCGAACGGACGATACAGAGAGCTTCGAGATGGCTCGCCGTCTCATCAGAGACGAAGGACTGCTATGTGGAGGAAGTTCCGGTGCTGCGCTAGCGGGTGCCCTCAGGGCGGCGAAGACTCTGAACAAAAGTCAACGCTGCGTTGTTGTCCTCCCCGACGGTGTTCGGAACTACATGACCAAGTTTCTGTCGAGCGAGTGGATGGTTGAGAGGAACTTCGCCAAACGGGAGTTTTCCGAACCGGCGTCAAAACCTTCGTGGTACGACAAACCTCTGAGGTCTTTCCCGATTCAACCCGCGGTCGTCTTGCCGCCAGGAGCGACCTTCGCGCACGCGAAGATGGAATTCTCCAACAAGCCACACGTGTCCTGCATCTTGGTCGACGACGGTCGGTACAAAACCTCCTACGGATACATTTCCAAGACCGACGTCCTCAAGGCCATGACGAGCATTGAAGGTACCAAGAAGAAAATCGAAGGGCCTTCCCGCGTGCCGGTCCTACCAATCGACGAGGGAACACTCGGACAACTGTATGACATTATCCTTCAGGCTCCGGCTTGCGTTATCGTCGACGCTAATCGAGAGGTTGAAGGTCTCGCGGACAGTTCTATGTTCCTGAGCTTCATCGAAGCCATCGAGTGAGTGAGCAGAGCGGCTCGTGATCATATAAGATATCGCTCATCAATAGGTTCCTAAGATCGACGCAAATAAATTCGAAGCTGACCAGGGGCACACAGTGTTTTGTATGGATAGCGGACTTTACAATGGAGTAATGTTCGTGGGGCTATGGAGGAGCCCAACTGCGTCTTCGTTTTCTTTATACGAGGGTCGGAAAACTAGCGTACCTTCGAATTGACGTCACCAGTGGCAAACAGTCTTTGAACTGTCACTTTGTGGGAGTCATTGTCGACGTCGGCGAGTGCGACAAGCATGACAGGCGTGTACCCGGCTTTGTTCTGCTTGTTGACATCCGTCACTTTTGAGTCGAGAAGTCTGGTCACCACGGAGAAATTGCCATGCGATACGGCATAATGAAGCGCAGTATTGCCCTGGAATTTGAAAGAAAAGCTGGTCAGTTTTCCGTTTCGCGGCGATATAGTAGGCCCTATGGGAACGGTGTGTCCATCCTCGGTCTTCCAGTAATTTTCCGCCGTCAGCTCCCGAAGGATCCATAAGGCATAGTCCGATGGGTTCTCTGACGTAATTACATTGTTGTCCGCCATGTTGACGATGCGATGCAGCAGGTGATTGGACATCTTATCGAATTCTTCCAGATAGTCTTGAATCTGATAGGGATCGATGTCGACGCGATTTGTCACTTTGAACCATTCAGTCTGAATGGTCTGCAACGCTGATTTCTGCAAACAATTGAACCCTTCCGTGAGCAAATCCACCGCCCTGGATTCTAATCTCACCACTCTAGCGGCCCAGCTTCCACGATGAGGAGGGAAGCGTCTCTGTGGATTTCTCTACGAGTCGATTCGAAGAACGTCGGAATCTCACCAATTTGTTCGGATCGCTGTTTTCAGGTCGTTGGAGATACTCGTTGAGGATGTTGCATGCGATGTCCATGTCTCGGCTCAGGGTGTGCCTTCAATGGGACAATTGTTCAGTTCCAGAGAAACGGGGAGAGAATCTACACTCTCCCGAGTCTTCCACACAATCGGATCCGGGCTCTCGCTCTGGGTCATTAGTCTAAGGAAGCTCTCGAGAAGCTAGATAGCCTTCAAGCGAACGACTTACTTGTCACGTGCAGTCTCCCTACTGCGGGTCAGGCCAGGGGGTGAATAGCTGAAGCTCTCATATATGCCAACACTGCTTCCGCTATCACTGCATCCGCTACTACTGTGGCACACTACCAAACTACCAGCCGGGTCTACAGCAAGCAAAGCAGCTCCAGTCTCGACAGGTGTCGGGATGTGACAAATGATTCGACCCACAGGCACGAAAGCGTCCTCGTCGTCCGAGGACGAGTCCGACATGTAGTCGCTCTCGAAGCCGTCACTTGTACCTCTAAGGAGAGTTAGCAAGCAGGAGTTAATTTTGGGTTCGGATCCACCGCTTCCAATGCTGATGATAATGATAACTAGGTGGATGTTGATGGAATGATCTCAAAAAGCATTGTCATAGATCGCATCGCCGCAAATGTACTGCGCGAGGGAATGACGCGATCTCCCAAAATGTAGTAGATTACGGAAAGCAATTCTGCCAATTATTTTCGCCGGTGATCACACCAGAGGCATTCGCGATGATAACGATTGTGAGATCGATAATAATGATGATGATGATGAGAAAGCAATCACTGAGTCAAACCGACTCCCGAGTTCTAGACTTACTTTCCGCCTGTCCTTTCCGCGGGTTCGGGGAGACTTTGATTCTGCGCGAGAATTTGTTGGTCGTCTACGCTAACGTCGCGCCTCAACGACTTGGTGACGCTGTCAAAAGCTGCGGGTTTCGCCCTGCGAGGCGGAGCTCGCGGTCCCCGTTGGTTGAGCTTAGGGATTCGACTCTGCAGGCTCGGCACGATGGGGTCGTGTTCGTTCTTGTCGATGAAGTCCTTCGCAACGCTCTCTATCGCACAGTTGCATTTGTCGCAGAGACGAACGGCTCCGGTAATATGACTCACTGACGAGGCCGATGAGGTCCTGGACAAAGCCGCACCGGCTGAGGTTCCGGACGCTTGCGGCGGGAAACACAGAGGTTCTATGATGGAATGATCGGTCATGACTCCGACCTCTTCGGTTGCTTTCCTCGGCGTTTCCTGGAATGACGGATTCGATACACTCCGGGTATGCGGAAGCGTCGGGCTGGGAACTACGTAACGTTTCCGCATGCATCTCGATTGGGACGACGTTATACAAACTGAATCTCATGGACTCGGGCTCTACCTTTTCCGCGAAAACGTCCTCGTCTCCCATGCCGCAATCTATGCGCTCCACATCGCAGCGCTCGCACGGGATCGCGATGAGCTTGAGAACGAAATGAAAACAATTGAGCGTCAAGCACGGCGGTATGAGCAGAAAATATGTCACGAGGCGGACCGACGCGCGGAAAATCAGAACACCTAATTTCTCGATCGCCCCCTGCATTGCAAACGGGTCGGAGATCCCCGAAGGCTCAACCCATCGTCGCAGTGGAGGGCGTCGAGCAGACGGCCGCGGCACCGTCAAGGGTCTGAGACGAAACTTTTACGAATGAGAAAAATCGGGGGAATCATATCGGGATGCTCAGTTCTCTCACCTCAGTGATATCCTCGCAGTACGGGTCGTCGGTGAGGACGTATTTATCGCATGTCTCGAGAGGTTCCTTCGAACTCTGAACGTTGCTTTCCGTCAATATATTGCACTGGACACCGCCATCCCTCTTGTTTTTGACGCCACAACGATTGCAGCACTCGTCGTATATCGTTATTTCACCTAAATCAAGGTATATTTGAATGCACCGGGATACGACCACGGAGCGCGATCGCGAATGAGTCACGAATGCTCCCCTAATCCATCCGAGCCCTTATCACCGTCTCCCATGGGACTCACCGGTTCCCACGCTGCGTAACCGTTTGCTGGAACAGCTATCACAGACCGAGTGCCGAACATCGAAATCTCCGCTGGCTACGGAATTCGTATTCGTCTGGAGCCGTTCACTCTGAGTTCCGACTTGACGCTGGCTCAGCCGAGAATCGCTTTGACACGAAGAGTCCCGTGTGCGGACTAGTTCCGGATTGACCTGTTGAGCGCGGAACGTCTCGAATAGAATCCGCAGACACATCTGCGATGAGCGAGTTCGCGAAATAGGCAGCGATCGATCTACATACCTGGACGCTTTGCGAGATTGTGACGGCATACGAACTCTGGACACCGACGCTCCTGGTGAAATTCTTCGGTTTCGGGGGAGGTGACGGAGCAGTTTTTCTGCGGGAAATGCCAAGTCAGCATAAAGGACAATCTTCTCGCAGAGGACCACTGATTCGATCGTTCACGAAATGAGCCTTTGTCGCATGTCGGATGGCGATAAAAAAATCCGAATGCGAACTCACCTGGACATCGACGGGGATTCGGCCATGGGATCCGTGGACTGATTACGGGTTGACGAAGGCACTGTTGACGTGCTGACCGAATACGATCGCGTCAGCTTTCGCTTTTCGCATTCTTCACAAGGCTTCGGAAGGATTGAAGTTCCATCCAACACGTCAAAAGTGAATGTTTCTTTTGGTGTTTTCTTAGGTGGCTCCTCAGAATCCGTGTTGACGGAAGTCGATCTTAGCGAGCGTTTACGTCTTTCTGAGCAGTCCGAACAGTCCTTCGCTTTCTCAGGGGTTGTCTGAGTCGCCGATGTTCTCGGGTAGCGCTTGGGTCTTAATAAACTTTCATTGCATTGATCACACAGGTGCTTTTTCTCAGACACTTCGCGTAAGGGGGGCGGCAAAGGAGATGAGGATCCCACTCCCGCGTGACGTGTGTGGACCATGTCGGTGTGGGTACCTCGATCTCGGGTTTCGGCACAGCAGTTGATCCCGGTATGATTATAGAATCTGAAAACAACCAGAATTCAGAGGATCTTCCCGGAGTACGGTATGGGCTTTCGTGGGATGCTCAGTCGACCGATGGGAGTGTCATCGGATCGATCCAGTGATGCGCAGGGTAGAATAACTCACTTGGGGATAATCAAGGGCTCGTTGACCGAAGCGTCTTTGAGATAGTCGGCGATATCTTGCGAAGAATCGCCTTCTGTCTTGTAGCGCGGTTGGCCGGTGGCTTCGTCCCATAACTCGTCTTTCAATAAAATTGCGGACGATTCGTTGTCCGCCGCCGATCTTCTGCCCCGCGAAAGGGTCGGCGACGAAGATCGCAAAGGAGCAAGTCTGGGTATAGACTCTTCTGAATGAATCGGAGGCACGCGAGGCGGCTCACGGGGTGGCGTAAGCGTTTTGATTTGGAGAAGTGATGGGATTCTCAACTGGTTTAGAGTCTCATCTCCGGTATGAGATTCGCCAGCAGAAGTTATATCCAGTATCGACGAAATTGAAGGGGATCCCGTCACTGCGGAATCGTCACCGCGGTTCTTGGCTCTCAACTGAAGTTTCAGTAGGCGTTTCTCCTCCTTGAGAACCGACAATTTGACCTAATCAAGAAACTTGGTGAGAAATCAAACGTCTCGCAGTGCGGTCGCGAATGTATCCGTTTCCGGGAGAGAGATATTTTTTTTTGTTCATAAGCACTGAATGCTATTGCAATAATGACTCTAGGAGGCCGCGATCAGCGATTTTTAGTAATAGCTGCCGCCTCTAGAAGCTGCGTCAAGCTACCTGAAGTACCGGGACGTCTTTGAGTTGTAGTTCAAGGTCGCGCATTTTCTCCAAGCACGACGATAGCTGGTTACGGATTTTAGAAAGCGCTGTGCGGTCTATTGAGATCCGGGAAGACGGAGGCGAGTCGCTCCCCGCTGGACTCAGAGAAGCTAGAGTCATTTCGAGTTGCCTCGACGCGACGCTCTGGTGAAATCGAAGCGGTTTTGCGCGTGGTTAGTCCCATGTCAGATATCGTTTCTCGGTAACCGGAGCGATGCGTTTTCCACTACGTGACCCAGTCACGTACAGCATCCATATCGAGTGAGCATTCCGCGCTGATTAAAAGCGAATCAATTCGCTTTGGATATTAGTGAGCGGAATCTCTATCGACTCGAGGGGAGGTTTCTCTCCTGACAACTTACGTTCGAGGAGGGATAATTCAAACTCGATATAGTTTCGATGGATCCGGTCGAAGAGACCGAATCCGTTCGTTGGCGTATCGATACGAAACCGTCGTCTTCGTCGAGGTCCTGATAGTCGCCGAAGATCATGTCCAGGAGCTTTTCAGCTTTCTGCTGTTCTTCTTTCGTGTAGACATGACGTCTGCCCTCCGGAAGCTAAAGGTGCCAGAATTTTTTGTTAGACATTGTGATCGTCGGCTTCAGAATTTTCCATTTAAAGTCGTAATCTGACATTCTGGAGACGTCCCCGGATCGTTGTAATGTGCTCAAAATAAGAAAGTAAGAAAAAGTGCACCGCAAACGACGGTATGCCGTCATTCCGACACTGTGGACTTCAGTTCTCGTAAAAGAAACTTGTCAGGGTCGAAAGGTGGAAGTGAGATTTTTAGTACTCGTAGTTCTGTTTCCGAATGGAAGCTATTGAGATTCTCCTTGAAAGAGAGAAGTTACGGAGCGATGATGACATCCAATTGATATATCAGCCGGATCGCCCGGGCGTTTTCCAACGGCAGATACGCGAATCGCGTCCGATCTCTCCGAAAAACGATCTCGCCACCGATGAGGCACCAAAATAAATCAATTCATCAGTTTAGGATAACGAGACACTCAGGAGCACGAGCACTTGCGGGAAATAGTCCACAGGCACGAACCTTCCACCAGTCACCGCGGAACATTACGCGAGTGGCGATCGCGCGGGAACGCTCCTAGGGTAGAAAAAATTGGTCCCATTTGTAAGCCAGGGGCAATAACTCATAACACTCGACTCTCTGGTCGAGAGCGGCTGTTTCGAGCAAAGGCTATAAACGAGTGTCTAATGCTCTTAATGTCTCTGTTGAGATTGCCCTGGATCTCACGGCATCGCTCGCTATCGACACCGAATTGTTCGACTCTGAATCGTTTGAACGGTCATCGTCGTGACCCAAAAGGATTCGAACGGTTGTAATTAATAGCTTTCGGATATGATCTTAGCGATGGGTAGATCGATTTGAGGATGAAGTTTTAAGGTAGATACGTAGACTTCAACGACGGCTGTCGGGCGTAGGGTGGGTATACCATTGATCCCCGGGATTTCAGATTGTTACCTTTGAGAGGAGCGAGTCGGCGCCGCCTCCATCCGGCGGGAGTCTCTGCTCGATAGGAACGCGCGCAGACTGAAGGGTTTCCTCGAAATCCTGGTATACTGCATTCAGGCTGTCGTGTTCTGCTTCGGCCGAAAGCGGGCGCTCGCAGAGCCAGGAATACTGGAAAGAGTCGAAGAATACTCCGCTCTAAAAATTTGAATGAAAATGTATATTTGTTTGGTACCTAGCAATTCTACCGAATTCGTAATCTGTCCAAACAGTTTGCGGGTTTTCTACGGAACGGTGTCATGGCGACACCAGTGATGAACAACTTGGTTTAGTGTACAACCACTTATTCCTGTGCGTCTTCGACCGAGAAGAAATATCGCTGTCGTTCGAAGCCCTTGACTTTCTCTCTTCTCGAAGAATCACCCTCATTCTTAGACCTTTCAAAATTATCGCTCAAAAATATCGACGACGACGTCGAATCACCGTCGCGCCGTCCGCTGAAACGGCTGCCGATCCCGGAGCGACCTGTAGAAATATCACTGATTTCAAATTTTCTGTACTCCTCATCATCCGCATAACTTAATGTCTGACCGACTCGTGAGAATTCTGAATATGGGTTGAGAAGCCGGAAATGGAGTTAAATATCGATTTAGAATAGACTCCGATCGCTCGTCGTTTCGCGGAACTCTATTTCCGTTTCTCGAGGGGAATCATGAAGAGAAAAGGAATACTGTCAAAAACTGCTCATACGGAGAAGCCCAACGAGCAGTTTCGCAAAGCCAGATCCGATCGAACCGTTATCCTGCGGGATTCCGAGTATCGCAATGAAATTGAACAGTCCGTCCCCTGAGGTGTCAATAGGTTTCGCGGCACCGTTTGCAAAAATTCGCTCGACATTCGCTGACCCGCTCCGACTGGTCACATGCGATGGATGATGGTCGAATATAATGTTTTACAACGGTACAGCTCGTCGAACAGAAGTTTCATCAGGGAACGCTACCCGCGCCGACGCATAAATTCAAATTGGTTTTTTTACACGCTATCATTCCTTGTTGATCAAAATGTATTGATACAGACTGGCTGTCACCGAGCGTAGATCTGACCCGCGATGCTCTTGACCCTCGTAAACATGGTTTCGTGCTGTTCGTACGTTGCTTACAGCCACCCTCGCGAAGCAGGCAGAGTTTTCGTCACGAGCAAGTGTCTGCTGTTGCTGCTACTGACATTGTCCCCTGCTGGTCATGATCGGTAGCAAGTCGACGGATAGATCAGGCTTTCGGCAGAAGTTTTGAGGAGAATACCATTTATATCGCTCGTCACTGTCATTCATTACGCGGTGCGAGGTCTTGTGGCGCGTTCCGGAATCTTCGAACACAATGAAAATCGACTTCCTCCGAAAAATGAACATCTCGGCGACGGACTGGACGAGAATTCGCCGTAAGCGTGTGGAAGTCGTGGTCAGAGAAAACGATAAGAATGGCAAAGAACACTCCCGATCGGAAAAGATGGTGAGCCGTTTCCACGGAAATTTCTGCGTGAGCTAGGAATTTTCGGAGTCCTCGTGGGCGAAATAGACGGCCTGGCGACCTGGGCTCTGGTTCTGCTGAGAATTCTGATCCGAAAACCATTTCTGGCTCGCGTCCCGGAACGAGGCTTGGTCCGCGCATAGCTCATCACCAAAACCACCAAATTTGGCAACATGTGATCCTCCGCCAATTTCTGCGGTAGGCGGGGGCAAATGATCGCGGTCGACTACATTCAGAGTGTTCACGCGACGTCTCGCCAGTTTTCGACGGTGGTGGGAATGCCTCAGTCGGTGGATGGAGCTATCGATGTGACCCTAAGCGGTTCTCCTTCGCCCCAGAGCGTCCCTCTCTTCGCCAGCTGCTATAAACTTGGTGGCGATTGTCATGCTCCTACCACAAAGCACCGAACGAAATCCAATATGAAAACGTTCCTCGTTGTCCTCGCATCCGTAGTGGCATGCGCTCTAGCTCAACAACAGCCGGAGCAGTACGGACCTCCCGCCCCGTATCAGTACAGCTACGCTACCGAGGATAAAGAGGGATCGTCCTCCGCCGAAGAATCCACCGACGGTTCCGGACGTGTAACGGGCAAATACACGATCTCGTTGGCTGATGGACGCCAGAGGACCGTGACCTATTACGCCGACGAGACCGGTTTCCACGCCGATGTGATCACCAACGAACTCGGAACCGAATCCAAGAACCCCGCCGATGTCACGATCCAGTCTTCTGCACCCACCGGACCCGAGGCCGCTCTCCAGTTCGAGTCTCAGCGCGTTAAGGCCAAGGCTTCGTATCTGGCTCCCGTCGTGGTTCCCGCCCCCGCAGTGAACGGTTTCGCTGCTCTGGGCCCTGTCCACAGACGATTCTTCCGCGCCTAATCGCCGTACGCCGTCTCCTCGGATCCTAGTGACTCATCGAATAAGTTACGCTCTGTGATATTTCACTCTGTGTGCCATTCCTATCTTGTTTTCTAATTTCCTATTTAGATCTCCAAAGCTTTGTATTCTTGAATCAATTTTGTCAAGGAGCGCAACCCAGAAATAAACTTGTAAATAAGGTTTTTCGAACATAACCTCGAATTTATGGGACACGAAGGACGAGGGTGAATTGGGACAAGATAAAAAGCTCGTCGGGGAACCCTGACTGTCCATTCTAGATGCATGGATCGATTGATTTCTCTTTTTCCGGAAGTTTCTCCGAGGCGCAGGATGTGGGGATCACCATGAGACCATGAGCTCAAAGAATTTCCCCGTCAAGATCATGGTGCCGAAGATCGTTGCACGAAGCGCGGGGATGCTCGGCACAGATTTGGCCTAATGTCGGTGAGACTCAATCTGGATGTTTTGTTTATTCTCCGGAAAATAGTTCCAGTGACAGGAGGATGGGTCTGTGCCATATGACCCCATATGATTATAGTCAGAGCGAGGCAGTGGAGTCGCAGTCGTGCAGAAGAAGGGAATAGGAAGTCCGCCGGCGACTGGCCTGATCTTCAGGAAGGTATAGAGTACAATAGCAAAGCATCATCCGAGACATCCAAGAGAATTTCTCCTTGCGGATTTCTACGCGCGGAAGAAGCGGTTGTGTACAGGTGCGAGGGCACGGAACGCGCTAGCAGCTGGCGCTGGGTAGACCACCGGCGAGGCGAAGGACGCGCGACCTCGCAGAGGACGCGATGCTTCACCGGCAAGGGCGGCTTCGGCCCCGGTGGGCGCTGACGATTGGATGGTCACGTCGGCGGGATTCTTGGACTCAGTTCCCAGCTCGTTGGTCACGATATCGGCGTGGAATCCGGTCTCGTCGGCGTAATAAGTGACCGTACGAGTTCGCCCGTCAGCGAGGTTCAGGGTGTACTTGCCCTGGATACGACCGGATCCATCGGTGGATTCTTCGTGAGATGAAGAACCTTCCTTATCCTCACTGGCGTAGGCGAATTGATAAGGCGCAGGTGGTCCGTACTTCTCCTCCAGCACAGCGCGTTGCGCTGCAGCCAGGGCGACCACAGCACCGAGCACGACGATGGATCTCATGATCATTGTTTGATTATAATACTAGTCGTCGAAGCCCCTATCTTTAATTTATAGTTTACGTGGTATTATTCCGCGCCTCTCCCACTGCTTGCTAGTCGACTCCTCTGAAAGATGAGTTATCTCGCCAGATGGCTTTGCTCCAATCTCCGGTCAGAGCGACTGGCCAAGTCCGAGTTATATTAGGTCAAAGGTCGTCTGCCGAGCTTTACTCGAATCGGAAACAGAAATTTCGAAACGCTGTTCAGGTGGGTATCCATTTCCATAACCGGTGCGAAGTCATAGTAAGACTCAAGTGGCGGAAGTCGTTTTCAGAAAACCCTAAGAAAACCTGTAATCGCGACGATTTTCCCGATATCTGGTCTGTGCGGCAGTCCAACGGATATCCTTTCCTCTCCTGAGCCGACCGTCATAACGGGCTGCGGTCACTGATACCAATAGACGTCTAGCTGCTCTAAACTTCCCTCCGATTATCACCTCTCAGATCCTGCGTACGGCCTCTCCCCCGTGTGAGGTTCGTGTTTAAAATAGCTATGACCGTCAGTTACTTATGCAGATTACGTGATTCATTAATCGTCGTAGGAGTGTTGTATCGGCACCCCTCTCTGATTGAGCTGGTCCTAGGGCGTATCGAACCGATTTCCAGGCGGGACCGTCGCGTCGATCGGTCGGTAGAGGTCCGGAGATGCGCAAAAGCGTCGACCCACGGGAACCCGCTATGACGGAATCTCCCCATATCCTGCAGAGTTCGAGCTCCAACATATGTATGTATGACTGAGCTTCGGTCTCCCTATCACCTGCAGAGTCCGAGCTTCGTTACTTGTGTGTATGATTGAGCTCCAGAATTCAGACAATTCCGATTCGGAGAACTTCAAGTTTTTCGATTCGAAACGATGTCCGACTTCTGGGCGCTGAGCTTCAAAGCAGTGAGGGGGCATTTACATTTGCGAAAACGTCCGACGAGTCAGAGGTTCGAAGTCACCGCTCCTTTGTGATTGAGCTGTTCCATGTCGAGCTAACGGGCTTCCAAGAAGAAAAACAGCGATGATGCTTTGTGGTGTTTCCGGGCATGTATCCAGAAACGGGACCTAGCACATGAGAAACAAAAATTTTCGTTCTCCACAGAAGAAAACGTTTATTTTCTGCTCATTTTTTTCTTGTCGAACATCGGGCACCCAACAATGATGGTCGGTGTGTGCGTATGTTTTTTTTTTGTTATATGTTGTGCCGTTGATTAATGCTTTTAGTTAAAGGCCATTCGAAGGTCGGCCGGTCCGCGACGAGTCGCGGGAGTGGGTCTTCTTTAATGGAATGATGATCGATCAAATGAGAAGCAACACCGACTCCCCAGGGTACATTTCGATTTGAAAACTTCTCGCATTGAAGACAAGAAATGCATTCGGTCATTGCATCTTCATAGACATCAAGCACAGGTCCCGCTCCCCGTCAGTCAAGACTTAAGAATGAGGTTCCAATCGGATTTTCTATCAGATCGAATCATGCGCACTCTGCATCGACGTGGATAATTAAATGCCATGGATCAGCTCATTCGAACTTCCATACGCATGGGAGTCCGAGACCCTGAAGGCTCGAGAATTCGATTGCCTGATGAAGACCGATAAATTCTGCCGCGCGAAACATTGCATACAATTTCCTCGATCATGCTTCTTCGGTTTCTGGTATCCTCAAGTTCTCAAATGTTGTTTCCAAACAAGTTTTTCGATTCGATCGATCTTTTTCGCCGTGTATCGACGGGCCGGCCGTTTAGCATAAACCTTCATAGTTCAGGAAGCGCTGCTGTTCACAGCATGGAGTCCCGCGGAGAAGAAGGAAGCGGCTGTGTTTTTCTGATGACACTGCATCCCTCCAATCTTGGCCTTTCCTCCTAATTAACAGATTTGTAACCCGGATTACAACATTGAGAGTTCCCTCGAGGTTCGGGCTCCCCTGCGAGGAGCGCCGCCGGCTTAGGAGCGCGCCGCTTCGGCTCCGCTCGGAGCTCAGGATAGGATGGTCACTCCAAAGAGCTTTTCGGACTCGGTCCTGAACTCGTCGATGGTGACATCGGCGTGGAAACCTGGCTTGTCAGGCCAGTACGTGATCGCCCTCTGACGCCCGTCGGCTAGGTTCAGAGTATAGCTTCCATGAAGACGTCCAAGTTCCATCACTAGATTCCTAGGCTGAAGACGAACCCCCGGCATCCTCAGCTCGGTAAGAGGAGTGGCAGAGGGGTGATCCGTAATGCCCGGCCTGACGAGCGAAACGCTGACCCTCGACGGCGAGGGAGGAAAGCACAGCCAGAGCAATCAAACATTTCATATTCGCTCCGTATTCTGAAGTCAAAATACAAACAAACAAATGGTTTTACGAGCATTCGCTCAATAACAGGAGCTCCAGCGTCTTTATACGCGCGTTATTCGGAACTATATTAGGGGAAGGTCGGGAGAGCGAGAGCCAAATGAAAATTCGAAGTTTGGAAGAAAAGTTACGTCACAGACGCATGCCCGCGCGGACCTTGAGGTTTCGGTGAGATTCTTCCCCCTTTCTCGCCCCCCCCCCCCCGCCTCCCTGAGCTGGCATCCTTCTCCCCGGCGGAACATGTCGCACAGGACACGACGTTCCACCTCCAGAAGGAAAATACCTGAGTTTGACTGAGTTGAGTGAGATCACCCCCAGAACATAGGTCGTCGCCGCTCAGGGGTCGGACAATTACAAACTGCAGATACCACTCGATCATAACATGGTGTCATATAACCCCCTCCCCGGATCCGCCGCTGCTTCTGGAGAGTTATTCAAGAAAGAGGCTCTTGTCAAAAACTCGTGAAGCTCGAGAATAAATTGCGGGAGAAAGACATCTGAAATGGACACCCTGGTATGCAGAATCTGATTGTCGAGGCCGCTCTGTGACTACGAGGGATCCGTGGCAGGTGGAAGCCCGAGACCGGAACATCGTTACGGCGACTGAATAACAATGATGATATTGTATTTCGGGGTTTGGACAAATATTTGTAACTTGGCGGAACTTTATTCGGAATGTACCTACCAGTACAGCCGGACTGGAAGCATAGGCTCCGCCGGCCGAGAGCGCTCTGGCCGCTTCCCACGGAGTATTGTCTTCTTACAGCCCTTCCGACACGGATGATACACTTAAAAAATCTGGGCTCCCCCTACGAACGACCCCGTCGAGCGGTCGAGCAAGGAGCTAGGATGTGTCCTTTCAGGCTCTTCCGGAGCTTTTTTTTATGCTTTTTATGACATCAACGTCCCTGGTAGTCCGACAACAAGCTGGGGCCATACCAAATGGGAACTGTGGCAGATGAGATCTCGTGCCGGAGTCTCGATCCCTGTCGGGAGCCTCCCCCCCCCTCCCCTTCCCATCGAAATTATGTTCTTGCACTCCCCAACTTCCCCGAGCTCCACGAGGGACAGTCGAGGCAGCAGCAAGATGTTCGGAGTCGGATTGCCCACCACACTCCGACGGCCTCAATACTGACTGAGCGATTCGGGAAGATTTCGAGGCATATTTGCATAAGTTACAGGTGTTCCGAATACAAGAACGAGTTTCTGGGCATCATTTCGCAGAGCGGACTATTGTCGGAGCGATTTGATCCGACAACCAGAATGATGGAGAGATCTGATGAAGTTTTACCGATCTGACCATCATAACAATGTCGGGCCGATAGAGAAAAGGATGCCCTGCTTATGTTGGGGTCGTGACTAGACATTAAAATCGGCTCTCCCATCTGATGGTTGTTCCTCTGAAACGGATGGCCCTGGAGCGCCGGATTATTATAAAAACCACAACGGCATACCAGTACGCAACCACTTTTTCTAGTTAACCGAAACATGAAGACAATCGTTGCCCTCGCAGTCGTTTTGTGTGGATTGGCCGAGGCTCAAAGGTACGTCGCCTCCGGCCAAGCGGAGCAGTACGGACCCCCTACCCCTTACCAGTACAGTTACCAAACCCAGGATGCCGAAGGGTCGTCTTCTGCCGAGGAATCTACCGATGGAAACGGTCGTGTCCAGGGCAGTTATACTCTGACACTCGCTGATGGCCGACAAAGGACTGTTACCTATTACGCTGACGAGACCGGCTTCCACGCTGATGTGATCACCAACGAGCTCGGAACCGAGTCCAAGAACCCCGCCGACGTTACCATCCAGTCGTCTGCACCGACAGGAGCCGAAGCCGCCCTCCAAGGAGGCGCGGGTGCCGCCCCCCGTCTCCGAGGTTGAGAATCTGGGTCGCGCTCCTCACAACTCAAGCTTTATCTTCCGATATATTCTGTTTCTACACCTTGCGAAACCGATCGTACTCCACTTCGATTGTGCTTCACTTTCCCCGTTCCCCTCTCTGTAGACTGCATATGCATCGACGACTTCCGGTGAATTAGAGGAGACTTTTGGAATAAAACATAGCCCAGAAGACTCGTTAATCTTTTGTCTTCAATCTCTCCATCCGGTTTGTTCTCGGATGTTCCGAACTATGGGCTTGAGTCGATCGCAACGATCGCGACAAGATATTGCTGTGACACATTCAATCGATCGTCGAGTCACGTGGGTCGCCTTCGGAACGTCACAGATCGTTAGGGGACCGGAAAATGTCCTACAGATATAAGAATTAGGCTTCACAATGAGGGGAAAAATGCATCTCGCTGGACAATTCGAATGACTTTGGACCTTCGAATTTTCTTTCGGGAGCGTAGGTGTTCCAGAATCGATTCTCATTCCCTCAGAAAACTTTAGCCAAGATTCCAACGAATCGGGAGATCTCAAGGGAGGGTGGTCACGCGGAAATCTTTGGTCACGACGAATCATTCGATTCGTAAGCGCTGTTCCGCGCTGAGACGACTGTCTAATCCCGTCGTGATGTATCAGTAGAGGCAGACCATGACTGTCGAAACCGCGACCCTTGGAGCAGATCAATTAGAATCAGAAACTATGCGGAGGCATCTCTGGGGCGAGTTTTCTCGGACGTGGATTGATTGATGAATGAGAGGCTCATTCGGAACACTCGTGGATGGAGCCTTGAGACTTTCCGTCATGGGACGTCTCCCTCGACGCATTTCCTCACCACAGACGGCCAGTTGACGTGCCGCCTAAAGCCTAAAGATATGATACTGAAGATAAAATGTATACGACGTTCTCACGGGCTCACGGTGAGCTCATACCGTGAGGACTGCAGAACTGGGGACTTTTCGAGGCTAGGGCTCCGTTCACCCGCCTGCTCGCAGATCGAGGTGACCATCTCTCGGAGGGAACGGAGCTGATGTTATGATTGGCCCCGCGTCCCCGATGCTCAACTTCCGAAAATCCGGATCTTCAAGGTTTCTCCCAAGATGGGGCGAGATGCGAAGGGGAACCCCATAGACTGAGTTCTATCGTCAGCCTTGGTTGACACGCGACAATGCCTCTCCATGGAGGTTGTGATGACATTTTATCAAGGGTTTAAGCGCTTGGGAACTTCTCAATGGTCTCATCGAGCATGTACTACAATCTTCAGTCTTCCCCGATACCAATCCCTATTCATGCCAGTATGATCTTCATCCGAGGATCTGCATGAGGACTGTAGACCGTACGATTCTAAGGTGTCGATCTGCCGGATCGTGGTTGCGTATTGTCCATCATGACGCCTGACCTTTCAACATTCTCATCCATTCCCAGTTATCCATTGAGGTAATGAATTCATTTTTCGGGAGCAGAACATGCCGACCTTGACTCGATATGGAAAACGTCTGGGCTGCACAATAACTTTCAACACAGGTATGACAATTCCGAATCGGGATGGTTCGCAGGACTTAAATGGCTTTTTCTGGCTTGTTCGGCCGAATCATATGGGCTATTTGGGCTTCGAGACCGAGTCCCGAAGCACACCGACCTGAACTTTCCCGAGGATCACACGCAGAAAAAGTGTGAGCTCATATTTCCCAAATGTTGGATTATATGCGTCACCTTGGCTCATTCAGACGCCCACCGAAAGCATTTCTAGAAATTCATTGACGGGAGCAGAGCTGAACATTGCAAATACATAAAAGAGACAGAGAATTACTACGTAATTGAATTTGTTCTGCTATACGACTCGATACCGCGTGATTCGCGCTCCGTGATGCCGAATTCGATAAGAGCGGCGCGGCGGAAGACGCGTCGAACAATAACGATAATCCTGCTTCTCTCAGGGAGCATGAGCTTCAATCAAGATCTGGGAAGTTCCAGAAATTCGACCATCGTGCCCGTGAATCCGCCATTCTGTATCATGATCAATTTGTTCCTGCGGAATGATCCGAAGCTGCTCCTAATGTTCTATCCAGCGACTCAGAAAAATAAGCGGAAACTTCCTGCGGATTCCAGGTGCTCCTCGACCCCCTGATCCTAAATGCCGGAAACTCTTCCAATATTTCAATTGAGACAGCTTGCTCATAAACCGCAAAATCTTCGGGATCAATGCGCGAAGACCACGTTTGGCCCCCTTTTATGTTCTTGCTCACGTGATAAAGTATGCTCATCAGTGACAAGACCTGAACAATATGAGAGCAACATGACACGGACCAACTCGATGCTTCTACAGCTCTGAGTTGTTGGGAGAATATGGATTGACCGTGCCGCGTCAAAATGCGCGTGGATAGAGACTCCGTGTACGATCCTTTTTGCATTGTCAATCCGCAGCTCACCGCAGCAGGAAACGTTGTATCAGAAATCCCGGGGCTCCCGGATCGGCGTCGTCAAGCTCAGACGAGTCGAGCGTCAGATCGTGGACGCGAGCTCCCCCCTCACGAAACGCGACGTTTCGGACTCGTCTTTCTCTCGATATCAGCCAGCTATTGCTTTCGCACTGATAGTCACGGTTGGTTACTCTATCTGTGACTAGCTTCTCCTGCGTGGAATGGCTGTGAGTGAGAGGATCCGTGATAGCGACAGGCTATAAGTCCCCCAGTGGGTCTGTATCTGATCGACCCTAGAGGCGAGAGGCTCGATCGAGTGATATGAAGGTCCCCTCAATGTGAAGTCTCTCTCTATGTGAGCTATGAACTCGGTTCGACCGAGAAAACCCATCGTAGCTTTCGAGAACAGCTCCGATTCAGTCGCGTTGCTGACTCAGAAGTTCACCGCTCAATTCAAACTCACCTGGAACAAAAGAAAATCTGCGTCAGTATCGAGAATGATTTAGTAATCCATAACGCCTCAGAAGAGCCTGAACCGGAGGTTCGAATCTTGAAAAATACCCGTCGGGCCCGATTTATTTCACTCCAGATCCTAGGGTACCATCTCGAATTGAATAATGACAATTTTCTTGCTGTAAAGCGCAAGAATTATAGAGAAATAGAAAACGATAAAGCGCATCTTCGCAGCCCCGAGGTCTGAGATCGGGAGATACTTCCAGAATTCCGAATCCGGATTGATCGCCGACATTGCCCTGAACTGCTCCAAGTCCATCTGGCTCGAGGCACTGTCGGACGCTCATCAGCGCAGAATATGATTGTCTGACTCATCACCAGCAAATCGACGGCCATTAGTCGGACAGAGTTTTCGGCACCTATGGACAGCTCTTTCGATGCAGAGCTGCATTGCAAGGTGAACCGCTCAACAATCGAGGAATTATCCCCGACACTAGATCCCCCATGAAGCTAGGAATCACTCGTAATCCGAACCGATATCAAAATGACTTCCTGCAAGCGTTTCCGAAAAATAAAAGAGTTTATTGTTGGCACGTGGGAATTCTGGCGAGACTAGAAGAGTGAGGTGACAATGTAGGTAGGTCTATATGTACAGAGATGACAGTGACGAAGTTCAAACTTTCAGGAACATTCATCCAGAGAGAGATAGGAGAGGAACGCGAAATCAGAAAGCTTCGCTTCGGACTCTAGACTAGAGGCTTCAGAATCGCGCGTGGACAGGAGCGTAGACCGGAACGTTGTATGAGGCCTTAGCCTTGACTCTCTGGGACTCGAACTGGAGAGCGGCTTCGGGTCCAGTGGGAGCAGACGACTGGATCGTGACGTCAGCGGGGTTCTTGGACTCGGTTCCGAGCTCGTTGGTGATTACATCGGCGTGGAAACCGGTCTCGTCGGCGTAATAGGTAACAGTCCTCTGGCGTCCATCGGCCAACGAGATCGTGTATTTGCCCGTCACACGACCGGAACCATCGGTAGACTCCTCGGCGGTCGAAGATCCTTCTTGATCCTCGGTGGCGTAACTGTACTGGTAGGGAGCGGGAGGTCCGTACTTCTCCTCTTGAGCAAAGGCGCAGGCCACCACGGCGGCGAGAACGAAAAAGAAGGTTTTCATGATTCAGAATGCACTGGTGACTTAGCGAAGAAGAAACTAGCGATCGTTGATTTTATATGCCTATGGCGAGGGCGAGAATTGTGGGCGGCCCCGTTGGAAGCTTTCGGGGCGGAGGGGTATATTCCATCGTATCGAGGTCGATTATCTTAAAGCTGAACGGTTCCTGAAGTCAGGGGGATTTCGCGGCTGATCTAGCAATGGGAATTATCGCTCGACACCAATGCAAGAGAGCCTTCGTTCAAATCCCGATTCCTCAGTGAACTCGAAAACCCACTAGGGAATAAGGAATCAGACCGTGAAGTAAAACTCTCCGGTGAGCTGTCTGACGCAGACCGCAAATCCGCTCCCGGAAAGTTTCGGACGAGGTTTTTTCCGCACCGATTTCGCTGTTTCGATTTTGCTGTTAGTCGTAAATTGTGGATCCCCCGAGACTTTGTAAAATCGGCCCTGGCTAGCTAACAGCGTAATCCTACCATCTTTCTCGGTTAATTCCCATTGTGGCCGCGGTCGGTCGCTCGAACCCTGACTAAATCCAAGGCGGTCAGCAAATTTGACCCATCAAAACAGCTGTCTAGACCAGTCTGGACTGTCGGCGAATGCAAATAGGGGCATCTGCGAGGACCTTCAAGAGGCGAAACTCGTCACGAGGGTCCAATAGGTCAACCGGCCATCGATCTGCACACAAGAAAACCTGCTCCTCGCTGTCGTCGATGTCAATGTTCGCCTGAGCTTCGCGCAGTCGTCAATCACACTTTAAAGCTCTCATCGGAGTCTCATTGTCTCGGACGCAAGTTCGGACGTGTCGATTCGCAATCGGGTCAGAAAACACGGTGCGAATATTTCCGAAATTTGCACGAGTTTCTAGCCCCGTACAGAACCTTCCGTCCAGATTTCCCTTCGGTTATTTCACAAACATCCCTCCTAGCGCTCAACTTCAACCCGTGGTCATCAGAATAGCAGCCGCTTTCTAACAACGAACGCGAAAAATGCTCACAATGAAGCGCGGTGGGTGCAAGCCTCTAACGGGTCGCACATGTGGAAGCTTCGAGACGCCAGCCGCGGCGTCCGGTGCGGCTTTCTTTTCGTTTTGCGATTCATTTTTTCAAAATGTGTGGTGAACGCATAGGGAATGAAGAAACATCCGAAATCCATTGAGCCGAACAAATGCCAGCGAACAATTCTGTATGTTGCAAGGAAAGCGTCAAGATCACCGAAACCGAATCCCGAGGATTTCGAGAGGATCTTTTTAATGAAAGAATTCATACTGCGCGCATTGGGAGGAGTCTGGCGGTATGCCTTACGGGACTCGGAGTCCGTCCGACGACAGCCAGCAAAAAGAACAGGTGTCCCTCAAGAGCTGCATGAAGTGATAGGCGAGTGCTGGATCGAGATGACTGCGCCGGGGCGGGGGGGAAGCATCAACTCTATCCTTCAGTAGGTGGGAGGGAAGCGAGAACAGGTCGCAATGATTGCGACTTATAGAGTCGGCGATGACCTCGAATCTATTTTTTTCTCAGTGGATTTGACACCGATTTCTGAATCTCAGGAGAGATTGCGTCAGATCGTCCAGTTCCTGGAAATTTTCTGAAGAGCGGGTCATAGGTCGAGCGAGATGAACTTTTCTTAATGGATTGACTTCTTGTCGTACAGCCAAGCAGCTGGTTCCTCATGTGAAGATGGCCACCGTCTTGTATCCGAAGGTATTCCCCGACTTGTGTTCTGCTGTCATCGATTCCCGTGACCCACCTGGTTATGGTGAACACATCTTCCTAATTCAGACTCTCCGGCACCGCCCGTAGTCAGCTGCGCGCCGTCCCTAAACTCAGCTGAAGAGCTCCCACATGAATGTCTCATTTGTGCCCCACGCGACAGCCAATGTTAGCCGTCAGGGTATCTAACAAGTAAGTCCATTTGTTATTGAGTTCTTCTTTCCCGAATTCAGTCGTGGTCACCCAGCTTGCGTTGCCCTGTAACGCCCTTGACCGTCACAAAACTGGTAGTAAAAACGATCAGAGGAACAAAATCATTCTGAGGCTCACCAGAAAATGCTTTTTTTTCCGGATTTACATACGATTATTGTCGAATTCCCGAAAGGGGAGCCGGGAGTGATCAAGGCAATCCTTGGTTCACGCTTATGACCGGTATCGAAATCGCTTTTAGAAGAGTCACCAGGTGTCGGGCTAAGCGAGAGGCGTCATCTCCCCATAACCTTCTCATTGCACTTCAATTTGAACGGAGATGGGGAAGCGCTCTCCGAGAGTTCTTAGGAACACTGCGCTCCGAGAGGAGACATAAATTCATGCGATGATGAACCGACTCATCGGTTCAGACTAATCGACTCATCATCGGCTGCCAACTCTGAGACGTATTCGCAAGTCCATTGCAATCTCGAATATGAGCACACCACAGTAATCCAGATGTTGAATCGAATCCGCACTGAAGGGTTGAAGGCGAAGGTCATTAAGAATGCATGGGGTGCTTCTACCTGCTGCCGGGACCTGTTTGCCTCGTCGCCCTCGCCCAGAGACAGATTCCAGTATATATTCCATTTTCAGGGTGAAGGATGCCACATTACCGAGGAGTATCAAATCAAAATGAAATCGTTCGTGCTCATCATCGCCGCTTCTGCAGTGCTCTCTTGTGCCGTTGCCCAGCGGAGAGTTGCCCGTCAACAACCGCAACCGGAGCAATACGGACCGCCGGCTCCGTACCAGTACAGTTACGCCACCGAGGATCGCGAAGGATCTTCCACCGCGGAAGAGTCCACGGATGGTTCCGGTCGTGTAACGGGCAAATACACGATCTCGTTGGCCGATGGACGTCAGAGGACTGTTACCTACTACGCTGACGAGACTGGTTTCCACGCCGATGTGATCACCAATGAACTCGGAACCGAATCCAAGAACCCCGCGGATGTGACCATCCAATCGACAGCTCCCACTGGCGCCGAAGCTGCACTCCAGTTCGAATCTCAGCGAGTCAAGGCTAAAGCTTCGTACGTCGCTCCGGTCGTGGTTCCCGCTCCCGCCGTCAACGCATTCGCGGCTCTCGCTCCCGTTCACAACCGATTCTTCCGCGCTTGAGACCAATAGTTCCGTTGCAGACAAGAGGTTTAGTGATCCATTCAATAAATTTCCCGTAGTTTCCATCTGCTCTCCTCCATCACTCTGAATCGCACTGAAGAGACCTGAGAATACCAATTCGATATTTGTCCGATATGAAGAATCCGATATCTCATTATTTAGGGCAGGGAATTTATCACGAGATTTTTCCCGCAAATTCACTGTGGATTTACGGCATGTTGTCTCGAAAATCACGGTGCCGTGAATTTGTTTTCAATCGCATGGAACCTTACCCGAAGTTGCGCTTCTGCATTGATATTTTCCCGGGAGATATTTAGAAAGAGAGGAAAACGGTGTCAAGAATCTCTCTCAGCGTGTTTATCGTTATCAGACTTCACTTATCCATCTC